>NW_028274821.1:56706772-57009802 GCF_037043125.1 Eumetopias jubatus
AGGATCCCTTGATAGGGCAGATGCTCTGAAACCCTCAGACCATAGGGACCCCTTACATGTAATGTGCCTGCTAATCTGTATCAATAGTTGGTTCTGAATGAGATTAGCATTGATCCCTGCGTGGTCAAGGTCACTTTTTTCTGTGTATATACAACTTTTAAACAAGTCCCACATTTATTCTAACAAAACTATTTGTATCTGTAACTATGACTTGCCAATTTCCATTAAGCTTCCTTCTGGGGCTGGGGTCATGCCACCGCAAGCTCCCCCTGGATTTGGAGACAGATGCCTGCTGGTGACTGCCTGGAGCAGCGTACCTTAAAGCCAATGACAGCCTGGGCAGGTTCCCACTGCTGAAATTAGCCTGCAGGATCCTTGTAGGCAAAGGTATATTTTAGGACAGCAGTACCAAACAGCATCACAGAATGGCAAGTGATCGGAAAAGAGCCCCTTCCGCATTTCCTCTAATGTCCAAACAGTTCCTGCTCATGTTTGACCCTATTGCTTGTACAGAGTAAAAGAATGTATTTATTTGTTACATCAACAAATATCCATGCACATACAATTCAGGACCTGAATGATAATGACTTTCTTTTAATAAATTTTAATTATAATAAAACAAATTCTCTTCTTCATAGGACTGTACCACATTTTAGTTAGCAAACTTATTTATTGCAAATGATTTCATTATCTGCTAAATTCTTCCATGGGAATCATTTAGAGTTCCTGGTAATAATAATGACTGATGATAATGCTTCTTAATGAATTACCATGAGTAAAAGTATGACTCAATAGCCCAGTATGGAAAGAACTTTCTGATCTAGATCAGGAATATTCAAGACAGAAAAAAACTTAGGTATTTTATGCTACACCACCACCTGCCCCGCGGGCATAATTTACAAATCAGGAAGCAGGCTCAGTGACTTTAGATCATTTTCAAGGTCACGCAGTGGGTTTGAGGCGCAGTTACGGGTCCTGACTTCCAAGTCACTTCACCACACTCCCCTCCCCCATTCACAGCTATGGCAGTTACTGTGAACAAGTAACTCATTACTCCCCATTTTGGGACTGGAACTTAGAGGTTATTATACAGGTCATATTCATAGGAAGAATTCAAAATATTCATCGAATAGAAAGTTGAAATGTCCTAGGAATCCAAATCCAGGAAAAATTTATTAAACCTTCAACAATGCAGACACCCAGCATCTCATCTCATTTGTACCACAATCCATGGGAGTGACATAATTGCCCCATTTCACAGCTGAGAAAATGGGGCTTAGAGAGGGCATGAAGTGCCCTAAGTGCACACAGTAAGTAATGGAATGAGGATTTATTATTGGACTTTGTGATTCTAGTCCAGGCTCTTTCTACTTCCTCATGGCACCACTTTATTGAAGTTTCCATTGGCACCCTCCAGGGGAATAACTAAGGATCTCCTTGGCTCTATAAATGACCAGACACTGCATCATTGCTATTTCCAGTGCCCATTTAAGGTAAAGGCATAGCATTGGGCTCATGGCCCTTACCTTGAGGAATTATTCTTCCTTCTGGCTGATGAACTGAAATTATTCAGAAAGATCTTGGGTAAAGTGTGACTGTGGGCATGAAGGACAATGGTAAGTGAAATAATAATAAATTACAAACTCAAGCATCTTCCCTACTGTTCCAGCTTGGACAGCTTATTACCGCACAGATAAATCCTCCAACTAGCTCAGGAAAAACATAAACATCAGCTTTTGCATTTTGCCCATATTGATAGCTGGTCACGCGAGTGAGTTTGCGATTTAGTATGTAACATTAAAACCTCTAAATCCACTGTCTTTGGCTTGTATTTGATCCCCCTCCCCCACCCCCACCCCCCAGCTGAAAGGCTCTGCCATTCATTTCTTTTTTTTTAAGATTTTATTTATTTATTTGACAGAGAGAGAGAGAGAGAGAGAGAGCACAAGCAGGAGGAGCGGCAGGCAGAGGGAGAGGGAGAAGCAGGCTCCCCGCTGAGCAGGGAGCCCGATGCAGGGCTCGATCCCAGGACCCTGGGATCATGACCTGAGCCGAAGGCAGACGCTTAACCAACTGAGCCACCCAGGTGCCCTCTGCCATTCATTTCTATGGCAGCTGGGTATATGTAACTCTTTACTAATCTCCCCTGCCTCTTACAGATCAGCTTCTTTTTTTTCATTTATTGCATCAGCTTGCTATGTATGCTAGGGACCTTTAAATATTTAAAGTTGTAATTTAACAAACTACAGAGAAGCCAGAAATAGAAGTTTGGATTTTTAAAAATTTTCCTATACAAAAGGGTTAGAAATGCACTAACCCAAAGAGGGAAAAGCCTGAATTTCCAGCATAGGTTCGAGAAGTTGCTGGATACACTGTCTTTGTAAGGTGATGTCACCTTGTTAACTATTGCATGTACAGACAGAGAGCATAGAGTACATATTGCCCACTTGTCCCACCTTCAGAGCTTCTGCTGCCAGAGTCAATGCCCTTTCCTTTCGCTTTCTCTTCCTAACTTCCCATTCCCTGCACACCTGCAGAGCAGTACAACTGCAGCCTCACCCCCATCCATTGGCACAGCTCTTACCATGACCGGCAATAACCTTAGGATTGCTAAATCTGTTGAGTCCTTATCATACTTGTCTTTTGTGCCTAACTGTTTATTATTCCCTCCTTCTCAAAACTCTCCTCTTTAGGTCAATAATAATAATTATTGTTGTCATTAATATTATAAATTTGCATTAATAGAGTGTTTACAATCTATAAGGTGGTATGTTAAACACTTAACATGTGTTCTGTCCTTAAATACTCGTAACCCCACAGGGTCAATATTATTATTATTCCTATGTTACAGATGAAGAAATTGAGGCACAAAAGGTTAACTAATTTGCCCAGAGTGACACAGCTAGTAAACAGCAGAGCCAGACTTTGAACCCAGGCTTCCCTTTCCCTAACTCCAGAGCCCATGTTTGTAAACCTTATCCTACATTGCCTCATAAAGTTTTCAAGACAGTGACTATATGGAGACAACAGAACCATTAAAGCTACATCTAGATTGCAATTCGTTTTTCTTAAATTTGAGCTACAGTAATGTTAGAAAAGAAAATTTTTTTAAAAGGTGAGAGTGAAAATATACCATAAAAGTACCACCAAATAAATTTTAATCTTTTAGAAACACATTAAAGTAAAATAGAAAAGCATTTGATTACCTCCAACGTTTTTCTCCACATCTTGTTTACAATGGTATTTAGTTTGCAGCCTGTGGCAGACTCTGGAAGGCCCTCATGATCCCCGCCTCCTGGAGTTCACACCCTTAGATAATCCTCTGCACTAAGTGTGAGCAGGACCTGTAACCGGCTTCTAAGCAACAGAATATAACAAAGGTGATGAGATGTCACTTTGGTGACTAGGTTATATTTTTTAAGACCATCTTGCTAGCACACTTGTTCTAACAACTCTGCCTGCTTGCCTTGGTGCAATAAGTGGCCATGTTGGGAAGTCCATGTGAAAAGAGAGTGAAAGTAGCCACTAAAAACTATGGGCACCTTCCAGGCAAGAGCCAACAAGAAGCTAGAGCCCTTAGTCCTACAACCACAAGGAAATAATTCTGCCAAAAGTCCAAGTGAGCTTGGAAGCAGATTCTTTCCTAAGTAAGCTTCCAGATGAGAAGGCAGCCCAAATAACACCTTAATTGCAGCCTGGTTAGACCCTGAGCAGAGGACCCAGCTAAGTCAAGCTCTGATTCACAGAAGCTGTGAGACAATAAATGTGTACAGTTTTAAGCTATTAAATTTGTGATAACTTGATATGTAATAATAGATACTAATACACAGCCTCATTCATGGCCTCTCCCAAATTTCAACAAAAATTCTTATGAAATCACATACAAAAAAATATCATAACAATGTCATAACATACTTGACTGAGAGTCTATCTATTCTCAGAATCTTGAAGGGACTGTGCCATGAAAAGAACCCATGCCATGTCAATTATTCTATGCACTAAAAGAAGGACAATGGTTATCTATTCCTGCATAATAAACTGCCCCAAAACTTTAAAAGTTTAACACATCTGTTAGTATTTATTCTCAAAAAGTTAAAGGTAGAATTACCATATGACCCAGCAATTCTACTCTTAGGTATGTATCTGAAAGAATTGAAAATATGTGTTCACACAAAAGCTTGTACACCTATGTCCATAGCAACATTATTTGTAGTAGCTAAAAGGAGGAAACAACTCAACTAATTGCATGGATCATCTGATGATGAATGGATAAACAAAGTAAGGTATGTCCATACAACAGAATATTATTTAGCCATAAAAAGGAAAGAAGTGCTGATACATGCTACAACATGATAAAGCTTGAAAATATTATGCTAAATAAAAGAAGATAAACACAAAAGGTCACATAATGTGTGATTCCATTTTATATGAAATGTCCAGAAAAGGCAAATCCGGAAAGACAGAAAATAAATTACTGGTTGTCAGGCGATAGGAGAGAAGAATTAGGAGGTACAGGATTTATGTTGGGGGTGATGGAAGTATTATGGAATTAGGTAGTGGTGATGGTTGTGCAACATCAGGAATATACTAAATACCACTGAATTGTACATTTGAAAATGGTAAATTATATGGAATATGAATTTTATCTCAATTTAAAAATTTAAATAAAAATAAATAAACATTTATTATTTCTCACAGTTTCCATGGGTCAAGAATTTGGGAGTGAATTGTCTGGGAGATTCTGACCTGAGGTCTCTCACAATTAGTTAAGATGTCAGATGAGGCTACAGTCATCTCAAGAAGTCTAGACTAAACTGGACTAGAGCTGGAGCAATAGCTTCAAAAGGAGTCCATTCACATGGCTATCATATTGGTGCCAGTAGTTGGTAGGAGGCCTTGGTTCCTTTCAATGTGGGTTTCCTCACAGGGCTGCATGAGTGTATTTATTTATTTATTTATTTATTTTAATTTTTATTTATTTGTCAGAAAGAGAGAGGGGGAGTAGCAGAGGGAGAAGGAGAAGCAGGCTCCTCACTGAGCAGGGAGCTCGATGTGGGACTCGATCCCAGGACCCTGGGATCATGACCTGAGCCAAAGGCAGACGCTTAACGACTGAGCCACCCAGCGTCCCTGCGTGAGTGTATTTAAAACAGGAAGCTGGCTTTCCCAAAAACAAGTGATCAAAAAGATAGCAAGTCAGGAGATGCCATATCTTTTATTTCCTAGCCTCAGAACCAATGGAAGTACTTTCACAGAAAGTAAGAGATTTCATTTAGCTTCTAGCCACTTTTCTTTCCTTATTAAGAAAGTCAAGGTCTTTACCAACTAGAACACTGACAATATAACCATCTATTACAGGAATGACAGAGAGATAGATAGATATCAGAATGTTGTTTTCTATCTCCTAATTCATTCTACTTTTTCTACATTTTCAGCAACTACAATTCCCATTAGCCATGTCAGCATGAAATGGGGAATGGAGGGAGGGGTTTAGGGCAGCAAAATCAGGTAATGCCATCAGGTAAAGGATAATAGGTGGAGCTGGAGAAAGATAAACCCTGGGAAAAAGGCATACAGGAAATTATAGATTTTCACAATATCATCTGTTTAGTTACTAAAGAGCCTGGCAGTGGGGGTAGAAGTCTATATTGTCTCAGTTCAGCCAAGCCACACTAAATGAAAACGTGCTAGATTCTGCTATCTGAAAATAGAATGCAACCAGATTCAAGGGGGCAAAGAATGAGATCAGTGACCATCCATCCACTTACCATATCTGTTGATAGAAATAGCTCTTATTCAAGTATAAGTCAGTAGGGAAAAAAGCATAAAGCTGAATTTAAAAATGCTTTAGAACAAAGAAAAAGGAATTGTATACTCAGAGTGAGAAGAAACCTCTGAACATAATCTAAGATCCAGAAAAAGAAAATTCTAGAAATCTGTTTGCTGGTTTAGCAGGGTATAAAAAAATAAGACTCTTATCATTAAAGAATTTATCATAGAAAAACTCTTACAGAAAAAATATAAGAACAGTCTAAGATGGAAGAGAACAGGATGAGATGAACATGGAGATGAGTAAATTAAGAAAAGATCTGAACTCAAATATATAATAATATTTAAATCTACATCTGGAGGTTAACATTTACACTATGAAAAAAATGAGGGAAAAGGAATGAAAAAAATACGATTTTTAAAAATGAAAGTTAGGGACAACAAAGAAAGAGACTTGGACAGAAGAATTATTGATGTTTCTTCCAAAGAAGAAAACTTGAGACAGAAGCAGTGATCAAAGACCTATCTTAGGAACATTTTTCTGAGTTGAAAAACACTGGAGTATGAAAGTTAGGAAGGAAAGGGTTGACTCCTTCTCTACGCAAGGGAATAAATGATCTCAATCAGACCTCACTGTAAACATTTCAATGGCATTTTTTCTGAATAATCTTTAGCTATAGAGTGTTTTCAACAGGATATGCCTGGTCTGTCTAGGTTGCTTATTTTGAATACAGTTGGAATGTCCGGATTTGAGAAACATAGCTAGAGAATAAGGGGTAGTCATATAAGCATTTTCCTATCCATGTGTAGTTAATGGAATATAAATGAAATGATCCTTCAAAACCAAAATTGTTCCCTTTGTGAATAAGATTTCCATGCACATTGTTCAAAATTAATTAGTTCCACACACATTGTTTAAAATGCATTGGTTAGGGCGCCTGGGTGGCTCAGTTGGTTAAGCAACTGCCTTCAGCTCAGGTCATGATCCTGGAGTCCCGGGATCAAGTCCCGCATCAGGCTCCCTGCTCAGCGGGGAGTCTGCTTCTCCCTCTGACCCTCCCCCCTCTCGTGCTCTCTCTCTATCTCATTCTCTCAAATAAAAATAAAAAATCTTTAAAAAATAAAAAATAAAAAAAAATAAAATGCATTGGTTAATCCAAAACCAAAACCCAAGCCCAAATTGTTAAAAAGGAAAAAAAAAGGACATTTTTGCAAACTTTTGCAAGCTTTTGACTTCAGGCTCCTCCAGGAAAAGAATGCTTTGTTTCTACGCGGTGTTTGCCTCTATCCTTTGAATTATTAGGAACATTTGATGAGGAGTAAGATCTATGATTCCCGAGTCTGCTTTGACTTTTGCATTAGTACAAAGATTGAAAGGATGCATCATGTTCCAGGCAAGAATAATGACAGTAATAATTGTCAATTACTATGAGCCAGGTACTGTGCTATGCATTTTACATCCATGCTTTCATTGAACCTTAGCAACAAACCTAAGCAGTAAAGTCATTATTCCACTTTATGTTGAGGAAACTGAGGCTTAGAGAGGGTCATCTGAGGTCATTTAAAGGTCTCAAGTAGCAAGAATTTGACATTCAGCCTATGCTATTCGATTGCCAAGCTTGAGTCCTTAACTACTGTATTTCCTGCCTCCTTTTGGAAAAAAAGATACATGCAGAGACATATTCTGAAAAAAGTTTAGAATTATATGGATAAAGAAAAAACCTTACAGGGATATGTACAAACATGTTGTGCAAAAAGGAACCAGGCTGGCCTCAGGCTTTTCTTTTGCAACACGAGCGCCAGAACACAATGGAGTAAGATCTTCAAGAGTTTTTCAGAGAGAAATCCTCCAACCCAGATTTTAAAAATTCACTCAAATGGATGTGAAAGCAATCAAAAGACCATCTCATGTTTGTGAGAGACTAAAAGTCTCTACTCACCCACCTATCCTCTTAAAAAGCAAGAAAGTAGGCAAACAATAACCTTTGAGATTAAGAGACACATCAAAATTAAAGGGAAAAGTAGGAAGATGTAAAAGAATTGGCAACAAGCATTGAAAACATTTTGAAATAAATCTAAAGAATTATAACCTTTGTTACAAAATGGAATATAGTTGTCAAATTGTAATCCTGGCAGAAAAAGAGATCATATAATACGAAAACAATTTAATTAAAGTAAACTCCAGATTATATTACCAAAGACTAGAAATGGAGATGAGAAAAGGAAATGTTACTTCTTCATTCATATATAGAAGAAAATCTGAAGATACCCATTTCATTTCTTATTTTGATAATTAGAAAAAATACAGGTTAATCATATTTTTGAAAAAGTTGAAGAACTACTAGTGATCTTCCAAAAGAAGAAGACAATAAAAGGAAATCAAATTACATAAGATATAAGAAGATATAATCCTTATATATGAGGATAAAAAAATTATAAAAGATATAAGACCAGGTACATACATGTTAACTAAATTCTCTATGACTCAGTTTCCCCATTTATAAGTAGGACTAATAATACCTACCTGAGGAGTTGTGAAAATGAAAATGGTTAATGTACATCAAGTGTTTAGAATGATGTCTGACATACTGTAAGTACTACATAATATTAGCTATATTATAGGAGCGCCTGGATGGCTCAGTCTTTAAGTGTCTGCCTTCGGCTCAGGTCATGATCCCAGGGTCCTGGGATCAAGCCCCACATCGGGTTCCCTGCTCCGCGGGAAGCCTGCTTCTCCCTCTCCCACTCCCCCTGCTTGTGTTCCCTCTCTCGCTGTGTCTTTCTCTGTCAAATAAATAAAACCTTCAAAAAAAAAATATTAGCTGTATTATGGTATTACACTGTATTTTTAAAATTTCTGTAGTAATACAATGTTACTCTTTAAAGTACTCTACAGTAAGCAGACATTACTTTTCAAATTGAGAAGAAAAATAAATATTCCTTTTAAAAAAATTAGACAACCGTTTTAGGGCAAATTTTTCTTTCCATCTTCCCTTCTACCATACAAAAATAATCAACTTTAAAAATTATTATTCTAGGGGTGGCTGGGTGGCTCAGTCAGTGAAGCATCTGACTTTGGCTCAGGTCATGATCCTGGGGTCCTGGGATCAAGTTCTGCATCGGGCTCCCTGCTCAGTGGGGAGACTGCATCTCCCTCTGACCCTCCCCCCCATGCTCTCTCTCTCTCACTCTCTCAAATAAATAAATAAAATCTTTAGAAAAATTATTATTCTATGTATATATGTTAATGTAGTGGCATAAAATTTGAGTTTAAATTTTAAGATCCTCCTTGACCATAATAATTGCAAGCCCTCTATTTACTTCTCCAAAACTTCTGCATTGCCCTTGGTTAGATTCCATTTTTTCTTCTCCAAATTGCACCCCAGGGATTATAGGCAACAAATGTGAGCTCATAAACATAGAATTATAAAATATGCATTAGCAATTCCAAAACTTAAGCATTATGTTAGAGTCCAAAAAATTTGCTATGTCCTAACATCAACATTACCTGAAAGAGGGTCTGAAGAATGTAGCCCACGTAATTATAAATGCTTGGAGAATCAGTGCTATAGCAATAATTATGACAGCAGATGTTAGGGTCTTTTCCATACCTTTCTTGTTCAGGTTAGATCCATAGAAATATAGTAGAGGAATGTTCAGAAAATAAGAGCACAAATGTATGTGCACCTACACTCCCACCTACCCAACCTAAAACCCTTGGATTGAAACAATGAATATTTGTAATGTGAACCCAAGCAGATTTTTCCATTCCTGGTTGTGTTGCATACCTGGAGTTTTAGTTTTCAAGGGGTATAAAAGGAGAAATGATGAGACAGATGTGAGACAAGTTACACAACACTGCCTACCACAGGAAACAGTCCCCTTGCAAAGACGGGCAAGCACCTGTTTTTCTAATTAAAGTTATCTCAAATTTAGGAGGGCAGAAAAAAGAAATGATCAAAAGCTTTTCCTAACTTCATCACTGGGGGCACATTCATCAGTGTTTCTGTTCGTAGAAATTCACACTAAACCACAGCATATAGGCTTCTCTTTGTTTTCTGGTGTGGTCTTTTTTGTACTTTTTCTTAGGCATTTTATTGGGAAGCTTTGGGAGGGCATATCAAGTACTTACTAACATGGAATCATGGAAACTCATTACTTCATTTTAAGCCATTTTTTTCATCAGGCTAAAACGTTAAATGATACAATCTGAACTTTAAAATTGCTGTTTGGAATTATACCTCCCTTATGGTTCTAAGCACACCTCTTCAGCTGAGTTCTAATATCCTAGGATTAGGGAACTATGCTAGCATCCACTACTCCCCATGCCTTTAATGATTTTATTCATTTTTTTATATCTCTTCTCACATCACCTTTTCACATTGAATTCCAAGCTTTTCAACCTTATTCTCTTTCACCAACACCCTATTGCCTTTGATCACAAAAGCACATTTTCCCAAGACCTTCATATGAGGGAGTACTCAGGGGGCTAATTTGGTGCTCAAAGAGTTATTCTAAAATATTGGTTCACACAGTGAAGGAAACCATCAACAAAACAAAAAGACAACCTCCTGAATGAGAGAAGATATTTGCAAATGATATATCCTATAAGGGGTTAATATCCCAAATACATAAAGAACTTTACAACTCAGCACCCAAAGAACAAATAATCTGATTAAAATGGGCACAGGAACTGAATACACATTTTTTCAAAGAAGACATACAGATGGCCAACAAACACATGAAAAGATGCTCAACACCACTAATCCGTCAGGGAAATGCAAATCAAAACCACAATGAGCTATCACCTCACACTTGTCAGAATGGCTAAAATCAAAAACACAAGAAATAACAAGTGTTGGTAAGGATGTAAAAAAAAAAAGGAGCCCTAACCTCCTACACTGTTGGTGGGAATGCAAACTGGTGCATCCACTGTAGAAAACAGTATGGAGGTTCCTCAAAAAATTAAAAATAGAATTACCATATGATTCAGTAATTCCACTACTGGCTTTTTTACCCAAAGAAAACAAAAACACTAGTTCATAAAGCTATATGCACCCCTATGTTTATGGCAGCATTATTTACAATAGCCAAGATATGGAAGCAACCCAAGTGTCCATCCATAGATGAATAAAGAAGATGTGGTGTGTGTGTGTGTGTGTGTAATGATAAGAGTCTTATTTTTTATAAATAAGAAAATAAAAAGAATGAAATCATGCCATTGGCAACAACATAGATGGACCTAGAGAGTATAATGCAAAGTGAAGTAAGTCAGCTAGAAAAAGACAAATGCCATATGATTTCACTCACATGGAATTTAAGAAACAAAATAAATAAGCAAACAAAGAGACAAACCAAAACCAAACCAAAACAAAACAACTTCAGATTCTCAAATACAGAGAACAAACTGGTGGTTGCCAGAGGTGAGGTGGGTGGAGGGGTGGGTGAAATAGATAAAGAGGGGCAAGAGTACAATAACCTGGATGCCCAGGTTGCTTAGTCATTTAAGCATCTGACTCTTGATTTCAGCTCAGGTCATGATCTCAGGGTTTTTAGATCAAGCCCCATTTCAGGCTCTCCACTTGGTGCAGAGCCGGCTTGAGATTCTCCCCCCCCACCCCTCCCCCTGCTTGCCTGCATGCGCTCTCTCTCTCTCTCTCTCTCTCTCTCAAATAAAAAAATAAAATCCTTAGAGGCGCCTGGGTGGCTCAGTCGTTAAGTGTCTGCCTTCGGCTCAGGTCATGATCCCAGGGTCCTGGGATTGACCCTGCATCGGGCTCCCTGCTCTGCGGGAGGCCTGCTTCTCCCTCTCCCACCCCCCCCTGCTTGTGTTCCCTTTCTCACTGTGTCTCTCTCTGTCAAATAAAATAAAATCTTAAAAATAAACAAATAAATAAATAAATAAATAAAATCTTTTAAAATAAGAGTACATTTACCTTGATGAGCACTGAGAAATGTATAGAATTGCTGAAACATTATATCGCACACCTGAAACTAATATAACACTATTTTAATTATACTTGAATTTTAAAAATTAAAAAATAAAAATAAATAAAAGAATAAGTCATCTTTGATGCATAATAAATAAGTAAATAAATATTGGTTCAATGTCTATTTAATGGCTGTCAGGAAGAAACCGGCTTCTATTAATAAGAAAGGATACCACTTGCTTTATATTAAAAATGTAACACCATCAAAAAAATTGAAGTGCAAGCAGCTGACAAAATATTTTCTGAGTATTCACAGCCTCTCCCACTTCCTTCTAACAAGAATAGATTCTGGCTGCTGGACAGGCACCCAGACCCTCCTTGGCTCTGCTGCACCTGAGAAACAAGCATGTTTTTGGGGAAAAAAAACAAACCTAAAGAAACCAGAGAGACTTGGCTATTCTCCATAATAAAGGGCTCAAGTAGAAAGGAAAGGAGGGAGGGGAAGACCAACCACATGGTTCAGGATTAAAAGACTTTGCAGGAGAAAAGAAAGAGGAATCATTCACTTCAAAGTCACTGAAAAGAAGATGTGGTTCATATATACAATGGAATGTTACTCAGCCATCAGAAAGGATGAATACCTACTTACCATTTGCATCGACATGGATGGAACTGGAGGGGATTATACTAAACGAAGCAAGTCAAACAGAGAAAGACAATTACCATATGGTTTCACTCATATGTGCAGTATAAGGAATAGCGCAGAGGACCATAGAGGAAGGGAGGGAACACTGAATGGGAAGAAATCAGAGACGGAGACAAACCATGAGAGACTCTGGACTCCGAGAAACAACTGAGGATTGCAGAAGGGAGGGGCTGAGGGTATGGGGTAACTGGGTGATGGGCATTAAGGAGGGCATGTGATATGATGAGCACTGGGTGTTATATGCAACTAACAAATCATCAAACACAACATCAAAAACTAATGATGTACTATATGTTGGCTAATTGAACTTAAAAAAAAAGAAGTCACTGCCGATGTGTGTGTGTGAATGCTGTGTGTACATCTGGGTCTGTGTGAGAAGGGGATGAGATCGGAGAATGTTCTCTCCCAGAATACTTACTATTTACTGCCACTTAGGCATTTTGTCAAAAGACACTGAGAAGATACGAAATGCTTCCAATTATATTTTCCTATCCTAATCCTGGGATGTATTTTTTCATTCATATAACACCACAGGATGATAGGTCCAAGTGGGGCTCCAGATACAGGTGTTACAAAGATAAGGCATTTATTAGATAGACTGACCATAAAAAATGATTTAGTATCTTGGAATTGCCCCCATTTCACTGTTTTTGCATCTCTTATGATTAGACAGCCATTTGCCTCTTGATCTTCACCAGTAACAGTAATAAATGATAACATGCAAATATAGATGCAGTTCAAAATATCTTTAAAACCTTTTTTTTCCAGATTTTCTGACAGTAAAACATTTCCTAAGTCTTTTTGCAATTCTTGTTTTCTCCATAGATTTTCCTTGTGATATTTTTGAACCAGACCACTTCTTGAGAGGTATATTTAAAGTTTACATATTTACATGGCAGCTTACAGTTTAGATAATAAGATAAATTACCCACTTCAGATAAATAGCACCATGTCATATGTCATGGGTTCTGTCCCCCACAAAAAGATATGTTGACGGTACCAAAAGATTGGGATCATTCCCTGCCTATTTTCAGACCACAATGCTTTGAAACTAGAACTCAATCACAAGAGGAAAGTCGGAAAGAACTCAAATACATGGAGGCTAAAGAGCATCCTACTAAAGAATGAATGGGTCAACCAGGAAATTAAAGAAGAATTAAAAAAATTCATGGAAACCAATGAAAATGAAAACACAACTGTTCAAAATCTTTGGGATACAGCAAAGGCAGTCCTGAGAGGAAAGTATATAGCAATACAAGCTTTTCTCAAGAAACAAGAAAGGTCTCAAATACACAACCTAACCCTACACCTAAAGGAGCTGGAGAAAGAACAGCAAATAAAGCCTAAACCGAGCAAGACAAGAGAAATAATAAAGATCAGAGCAGAAATCAATGAACTAGAAACCAAAAGAACAGTAGAACAGATCAACGAAACTAGGAGCTGGTTCTTTTGAAAGAATTAACAAGATTGATAAACCCCTGGCCAGACTGATCAAAAAGAAAAGAGAAATGACCCAAATCAACAAAATCATGAATGAAAGAGGAGAGATCACAACCAACACCAAAGAAATACAAACAATTATAAGAACATATTATGAGAGACCCTATGCCAGCAAATTAGATAACCTGGAAGAAATGGGTGCATTCCTAGAGATGTATCAAGTACCAAAATTGAACCAGGAAGAAATAGAAAACCTGAACAGACCTATAGCCACTAAGGAAATTGAAGCAGTCATCAAAAATCTCCCAAGAAACAAAAGCCCAGGGCCAGATGGCTTCCCAGGGGAATTCTATCAGACATTTAAAGAAGAATGAATACCTATTCTCCTGAAACTGTTCCAAAAAATAGAAATGGAAGGAAAACTTCCAAACTCATTTTATGAGGCCACCATTACCTTGATCCCCAAACCAGACAAAGACCCCATCAAAAAGGAGAATTACAGACCAATATCCTTGATGAACATGGATGCAAAAATTCTCACCAAAATACTAGCCAATAGGATCCAACAGTACATTAAAAGGATTATTCACCACGACCAAGTGGGATTTATGCCTGGGCTGCAAAGATGGTTCAACATCCGCAAATCAATCAACGTGATACAATACATTAACAAAAGAAAGAACAAGAATCGTATGATCCTCTCAATACATGCAGAAAAAGCATTTGACAAAGTACAGCATCCTTTCTTGATCAAAACTCTTCAGAGTATAGGGATAGAGGGGACATACCTCAATATCATAAAAGCCATCTATGAAAAACCTACAGCCAATATCATTCTCAATGGGGAAAAGCTGAGAGCTTTTCCCCTAAGGTCAGGAACGCGGCAGGGATGTCCACTATCACCACTGCTATTCAACATAGTATTAGAAGTCCTAGCCACAGCAATCAGACAACAAAAAGAAATCAAAGGCATCCAAATCGGCAAAGAGGAAGTCAAACTCTCACTCTCTGCAGATGATATGATACTGTATGTGGAAAACCCAAAAGACTCCACCCCAAAACTGCTAGAACTCATACAGGAATTCAGTCAAGTAGCAAGATATAAAATCAATGCACAGAAATCAGTGGCATTCCTATACACCAACAACAAGACAGAAGAGAGACGAATCAAGGAGTCGATCCCATTTACAATTGCACCTAAAACCATAAGATACCCAGGAATAAATTTAACCAAAGAGGCAAAGGATCCGTACCCAGAAAACTATAAAATACTCATGAAAGAAATTGAAGAAGACACAAAGAAATGGAAAAACGTTCCACGCTCATGGATTGGGAGAACCAACATTGTGAAGATGTCAATGCTACCTAGAGCAATCTACACATTCAATGCAATCCCCATCAAAATACCATCCACTTTTTTCAAAGAAATGGAACAAATAATCCTAAAATTGGTATGGAACCAGAAGAGACCCCGAATAGCCAGAGGAATATTGAAAAAGAAAAGCAAAGCTGGTGGCATCACAATTCCGGACTTCCAGCTCTATTACAAAGCTGTCATCATCAAGACAGTATGGTACTGGTACAAAAACAGACACATAGATCAATGGAACAGAATCGAGAGCCCAGAAATGGACCCTAAACTCTATGGTCAACTTATCTTTGACAAAGCAGGAAAGAATGTCCAATGGTAAAAAGATAGTCTCTTCAACAAATGGTGTTGGGAAAATTGGACAGCCACATGCAGAAGAATGAAACTGGACCATTTCCTTACACCACACACAAAAATAGACTCCAAACGGTTGAAAGACCTAAACGTGAGACAGGAGTCCATCAAAATCCTAAAGGAGAACACAGGTAGCAACCTCTTTGACTTCAGTCTCAGCAACTTCTTCCTAGAAACATCGCCAAAGGCAAGGGAAGCCAGGGCCAAAATGAACTATTGGGATTTCATCAAGATAAAAAGCTTTTGCACAGCAAAAGAAACAGTCCACAAAACCAAAAGACAACCGACAGAATAGGAGAAAATATTTGCAAATGACATATCAGATAAAGGGCTCATATCCAAAATCTATAAAGAACTTATCAAACTCAACACCCAAAGAACAAATAATCCAATCAAGAAATGGGCAGAAGACATGAACAGACATTTTTCCAAAGAAGACATTCAAATGGCCAACAGACCCATGAAAAAGTGCTCAACATCGCTCGGCATCAGGGAAATCCAAATCAAAACCTCAATGAGATACCACCTCACACCAGTCAGAATGGCTAAAATTAACAAGTCAGGAAACGATAGATGTTGGCGGGGATGCGGAGAAAGGGGAACCCTCCTACACTGTTGGTGGGAATGCAAGCTGGTGCAACCCCTCTGGAAAACAGTACGGAGGTTCCTCAAAAAGTTGAAAATAGAGCTACCCTACAATCCAGCAATTGCACTACTGGGTATTTACCCCAAAGATACAAATGTAGGGATCCGAAGGGGTACGTGCACCCCAATGTTTATAGCAGCAATGTCCACAATAGCCAAACTGTGGAAAGAGCCAAGATGTCCATCGACAGATGAATGGATAAAGAAGAGGTGGTATATATACATAATGGAATATTATGCAGCCATCAAAAGGAATGAGATCTTGCCATTTGCAACGACATGGATGGAACTGGAGGGTATTATGCTGAGTGAAATAAGTCAATCAGAGAAAGACACGTATCATATGACCTCACTGATATGAGGAATTCTTAATCTCAGGAAACAAACTGAGTGTTGCTGGAGTGGTGGGGGATGGGAGGGATGGGGTGGCTGGGTGATGGACATTGGGGAGGGTATGTGCTATGGTGAGCGCTGTGAATTGTGCAAGACTGTTGAATCACAGATCTGTACTTCTGAAACAAATAATGCAACATATGTTAAGAAAAAAGAAAAAGAAGAAGATAGCAGGAGGGGAAGAATGAAGAGGAGTAAGTCAGAGAGGGAGATGAACCATGAGAGACGATGGACTCTGAAAAACAAACTGAGGGTTCTAGAGGGGAGGAGGGTAGGGGGATGGGTTAGCCTGGTGATGGGTATTAAAGAGGGCACATTCTGCATGGAGCACTGGGTGTTATGAACAAACAATGAATCATGGAACACTACATCAAAAACTAATGATGTAAGATATGGTGATTAACATAACAACAAAAAAATTTAAAAAAAAGATATGTTGAAGCTCTACCCTCAACTACCTCAGAATGTGACCTTCTCTGGAAATGGAGTCTTTTAAGAAGTAATGAAGTTAAAATTGGTCATTAGAGTGAGCCCTAATCCAGTATGACTGGTGTCCTTATAAAAATGGGAAGTTTGGACACAGAGACAGACATGCACTAGAGAGGACAATGTGAAGAGATGTAGGGACAATACCATACGAAGGTGGTGGACTGGAGTTCCGCAGGTCAACCAAAGAACATCTGGGGCTACCAGAGCTGGAAGAGGCAAAGGAGAATCCCTACACTACAGGTTTTAGAGGGAGCATGGCCCTACCAAAACCTTAATTTCAGATTTGTACCCTCCAGAACAGTGAGAATAAATTTCCATTGTTCTAAACCACCCAATTTGTAGTACTTTGTCACAGCAGCCCCAGCAAACTAACACATCATGTATTAAAACAGTCTCAGCATTTCGGCTGTCTTTGCTGTCATGAGGGGACTATAAGCTGGATGTTCTCAGGATTGCTGTGGTCTCTCACTGCACCAGGTAATTTGCAGTCACTCCTTGTGAAAGTATTTGATAGGTAAGTGTCTTCTCTATGAGGAATTTTTGTCTCTTCTCTTTTCCTTCCATCCTTCCTTCCTTCCTTCTTTTTTAAAGTTCAACTTGATTATGTTGTCTCCCTCAGCAAGATTGGGTCAGTATGCATTTTTCTAGTATTTAAGGAATTGCCCATGGAAATCTGAGTTAATTAGAACCATATCCTCAATGTATTCTAATTTAATTTTAGCATTTCAGACAGATACCCAGGTTAGCCTCCTGGCTCATTGTCAACCACTTAATATGGCTTGGCTCAGCCCCACCCCTTGTCTCAACCCTGGGGCAGGGCTCAGGAATAGAATGAAAATGTCCCTTCTCTCATTACTAGTTTTTTCTTAAACTGAAATTTTAATTGTTGTAGTTTATACCCCAGCAAAATTCTCCTGGCTTCAACATGGCTGCATCAAAATGGCTAAGTCAGAATACTTAATCAAAATATTGAATACCTGCCCCAAACTAGCAAACCAAGAGCAAGTTAGCAACACTGGTATCCAGATACACTGAGAGTGATCCAGGTTCCACCTCAATGATATCCACTCCCTGAAGGCTGTGGAGGAAGACAACATATGTAACATGCCCTAGGGGACCTTCCTCTACCCTAACACACTCCCTCCCCCATTCTTCAAACACTCCAATCCTGGATCTGAAGGGAGGCCTTAGGTGGGGCTAGAATTCCAGAAACCCAAGTCATAGAGATCAAGACACAGGAAATGCCTCATTCCAACTGGATTTCAGGCTGGTGCTACAGATGGTCATACCAGAATTGTTACAAGGCAATAAATGATTAAGCATCAGATGGATTGTATCCATCCGCACTCAGCCATTTGGGTAACAACTTCAGTCTTTACCATAGTCTCCTACTATGTGCATTTTTATTTAAATCAACTTTGGCATAAATTGAGTGCAGTGTTTCTCTAGCTCTTCTCCCCATCCATGCCCCTGCAATATGACTTTGTAGCTCCTCCCACTTAGAGAGAGAGGAACTAGCCTTGTGTCTTGCTTAAACCAATATAATGCAGCAGAAGTGATGGCATACCAGTTTCACGTGGCCTCGAGAGGCTTTGCATATTTCTTTTTTCTTTTAAATTTTTTATTGTTATGTTAATCACCATACATCATTAGTTTTTGATGTAGTGTTCCATGATTCATTGTGCATAACACCCAGTGCTCCACGCAGAACGTGCCCTCTTTAATACCCATCACCAGGCCAACCCATCCCCCCACCCCCCTCCCCTCTAGAACCCTCAGTTTGTTTTTCAGAGTCCATCGTCTCTCATGGTTCATCTCCCCCTACGATTTACTCCCCTTCATTCTTCCCAAGGCTTTGCATATTTCTGCTGTATCTCTTGGACCCCTGGCTCTGCCATAGGAAAAGCATGGCAAACCTAATAGGGGATTGTAGAACATGAAGAAGAAAGAAGGGGCTCCAGCTGACAGCTAGCCAACCCCCACAGGCTTAGCCACTTAGCAAACCTGAAGCTGACGACAGACACATAGAGCCCAGTTGAAACCAAGAGACCTGCCCAAATGAATCCAGCCCAAATTGCTGAGCCAGAGAATCATGAGCTCAATAGTCGTTCTTCTTTTAAGCCATTAAGTTTTGGAGTAGTTTGTTTTGCAGCAATAACAAATTACAGCAATAACAAAAACATCCTTCCCTTAATGATACAAAAAATTGTCAGTGTGATATTTTTTAAAAAATAACTGTGAAATCATGAGTCTGATATGCTACTAATATATTTTTCTAATACACAATAAAAAGAATATGTAGTTATTAAATTCTCTTATAAATGTTAAAGAAGTTGGGAAAAAGAAGATACTATTCCAGGCAAGGCAGATGGTCAAGAGGACACTTAGAGAGGAGAGGAAATTTAACTAGATTTGGAAAAACATGTAGGATGTGACTGCATTGAGATCAGCCAGGACAAAAAATTGGATTAGGGAGGAATATATTTGTATTCTACAAATATACAGTATATTTGTGGGACAGTGAATAATTCAGCTTGGTTAAGACATTGTTTTGTGAAGTTCTAAATCTGGAAAAAGAATTTGATTTTGAGAAAAACCTTAATGGAAACTAATGTTTCCAGTTGAAAAGCCAAAAAAAAAAAAATCACCATCTGTTCTTTCAAGCTAAGACCAATGTATTTCAGCACATTCTAACCTCATTTTAACCTAAAGGAGTTGATTTTTAAGGATCACAACTCTCTTTTAAAGTCCTTTTTCATAGTAAGGAACAGAGAACAACTTGCCATTCCTACATTAAATGATTTGGACCCAGTATGAGGCAGATTCTAGAACTGGTAATAAGGTAAACAGAAAATGCGAATAACCAAAAGTTAGGGCACCAGCTGATGCTCTTATTCAGCAACTAATGAGCTGTGTTACTTTGAGCAATGACATATCTCTGGCTCTCAGCCTCCTTATTCATCAAATGCATCAGGTTAAACCAGATGATCTCTAAGATCCCTTCCAGCTCTAAAATTCTGTCATTCTCTGTCAGAGGTTTAGCAAGACAAGCGGTCATCAAGAGATGGTCAAATTCAGTGCTGATTCAGCCCACTGGGCTGGAAGTGCTTCTGGGTTCTTAAGGGCAGAACATAATGTGGTCCCGGTTTACCAAGTCCCGAGTGAGGCTCAGTGTATAACAGCTCAGTGTAACTCAGGATCTTCTCTCTCTCTCTCTCTCTCTCTCTCTCTCTCTGTCTCTGTGTGTGTGTGTGTGTGTGTGTGTGTTGAAGTGAGGGTGAATAATGATAAAGTTAGGGTCTTATGACTATATTATATTTAGTCAGTCTGAAAGATTGTTATGTTTCTAAGAAGCACTTAGGATATTTCTGGAGATCGAGTGTCACTTTGCCTGAAGATACTGTGGTCAGGGTCAGCAAATTTCCAAAACCAGAATATCTTTAAAGGGAGTTCCTGGTGATCTTGTCTTGGCAATTCAAAACAGCATTCTGTCACAACACTCAAAACAAAGTCCAGTGTCACTGGAATGAATGATAAATAGGAAAAGAGGAGGAGAAGAGAAAGCCCTCTTAAAATTACCACTTATTCAATATCCATTCATTCAGTCTAACCCTTTCTGGATTCTAGGCACTGTTGCAGGCACTGGGGATACAGCAAGGAACAAAACCCACAAAAATCCCTGCCCTTATGGGTCATACAATCTGTTTCCAACTATTCCTTCTGAGATAGGCAGGACATGTCTAGTATGAACATATCTGTTTCTGGTCTGTTTGTTGTTTGCTATCTTTTGTTTTCTTTGGGACAGTCAAAAGTTGGCAGGTTGGGGGTAAGTTTCTGGTGAGGATGATTGGAAGCCTGAGGACAGCTGAAGGATACTTACTTGGTTCTAAAACCTTGACTTGCTGCGTTTGTGCGTTCAATCACCAAAAGAGATATACAGAACCAGGTACAGGGAACCAACTACACAAAAGCTAGGCTCTGCCACTTATAAAAAAAATGTAAATAAACCAGATGCCCTGCTCCAAAGCTATTCACAGTTTAGTTTTCCCAAGCGAGAGAAAGAGACATGAAAATACATAATTACAGTTCTGTATTATCTATCTACAGGAGGGTACACAAAGAACAGACTGCAAATAGGGGAGCAGTTAATGCTGCTGGGGGAAACTTCAGGGACCTCTTCCCAGAAGAGGTTTGGTAACCTGGGTTTTGAAGAGTGAGTAGAAGTTTTGTTGCTGGCTGAGAGGAAAGCAAGTACAGAGGGAGGACAGGTGCATTATGTTTGGAAAGTAGTGGTGGCTCTGTATGGCCAGAACGGTCATCCTCCACCTTGTTGCATCTGAAGATCACCAGGAAAACTTTCCCAACTACAGATACCTTGACCCTACCACTAGGTTGATTAAAAAATCAGAATCTTTAGGGGTAGAGCACAGGCCTCCACAAAATTTTAAAATTTAAATTTTAAAGCTCTTCAGCCTCTAAACAACTCTAAACTATGGCCAAGATAGAAACTATTAGGCTAGAATAGCATTTCTCAAATTTTAATGAAAATTAAAAGAGGTTGTCAATCCCCTTTGACTTGACTTCTCCGGGGGTCACGTCCTCTTGGGTCTTCCGTTCTTGACTTTAAGCACGGCATTCCAGCACCACCTCCATTCCCATGCCACACCCTACTCCCACCCCAAGCAGGGTGCAGTATCCTGGTCCTTGGCTTTTCCAGGAGGAGGCACTAGAGAGACAGAGCTGAGAGTCAGACAGTAAGTCTTGCTAGGTGACCAAAGCCAGCTCATTTACCTCTGCAGGCTTCAGTTGTCTCATTTATTTAATCCAGTCTCAGGAATTGGATTAAACAATCATTAAGGAAACCCAATATAAAATTCTATAATTGCACTGAAAGCATTTGCTGAACATGATGACTTTACTGAAAATATATTATGCAATCTCAAGCGTTTTTTCCCTGGTTATAGAAGAAATTTATTATTTTTTTAAACACATAACCTGTCTTTATAAGCTCAATATCAAGGTGTAAAAAGATAAGACTTTTGAAATATTAACTAATGTTTTGCCCCCAGATTTCTCCCCTCTGCCCTTCTCTCCTATTCCAGTAGGTAGACAATCCTGTGCTTCCTGCCTCAGGGAGAGTTGTGACACATTTGAAAGCAGAAAAATGGGTGTCTTCCCTGCTTTGGTTTCCATAAGTCTAAGCCTTTAGGGCAGTGGCTACAAAATGGTGGCCCTATACGCAAAACTGGGCCATGGAAAGTTTTTTTGTCTGACCTGCAGTGACTATTTTTCCAAAATGAATTCATTTCCCACATTTAAAATCAGAAAGGTTTCCACAAAGTGAAAATTTCCAGTTTCTTCTTGAAAAACAAATTGGAAGACTTGGTAACTTTGGTCCTCAAAGAGAAATCCAAAGCATCCTCTTTTCTAGATCAAAGCGTCCTGGAAAGAAGCAAGGCCACAGAGCCTTAGTTCTGGCGGGCAGAGCCACACCCATCCCCAGGGACTCATCATGAAGATAGTGGGGAGGTCGGCCAGGCCTGGGACCAGCAAATAGAAAGTTCAGTGGTAACACATGTGGTCCCACAGGCAAGGACTCAATGGGATCAAGGATGGATCTCAGCACATGACTTTGTACACAAATGACATAAAAGACAGATACCTCCGATTATGCCCATCTCAGTCCTAGGTAGGCACCTCAGTTCTAGGTAAATGCCCCAGAATTGACACATAATCCCCTGGGGGCAGAGAGAGAACTAGAAAATCCCAGACAGAGATTAAGTCTTTGCCACATGACAGGAATGGGGGCTCAAAATAGAAATTAATTTGAATTTTAGAAAAGTAAAAGAAATGCATATTTTCTGCATGCCTCGGTTTGGGACTTAGGTATGTACCCATTATAAAAGGCAGTCAAGACAGTAGAATTTTACTTAATACTTGTTTTCTATGTGCACACACCCTTTAAAAAAATGACATCAGGTATGGATGAGAACAGTGGTAAGAACAAACAATTGTGGCTGCATCTTCTCTTCCTGAGTGAGACAAAGAATTGGCTCATTTCAAAGAGTTTGGAGATGGATTTGATCTGGACGCTGGTGGTTCTTGACATGATTGGATCATGGACTCCTTTGAGTAGTTTATAAAAGGTAGAGAACTTTTGTCCCAAAACCCATACATAGACACCAAATTGTGTGTATAATTACAGGGCTTCAGAACTTGTCCGCCTTTGGAAGCCCATCTGTGGACCTCAGGAAACAAAACCTTCCCCACAGGGGCTGCCTATGCCTGCCACTCTCCCTGTCCCCATTTTCTTCCAGGGAGTTTCAGTGGATAAAAGAAAATCCTCAGCCTATTTGGAATACAAAGAAAACTGCCTCCCACAGCCTATCACCCTGGCACCCTCACCATCTGCCGCTGTTTAAAGCACTTGCCCATTCCCAACCCCCTTGGAGCCGTCTTGCACGGGCCTCTTCCTGGAGGTCAGGTGTGTTCTGTGCTCTGCCCTGAGCACCCTCTTTGGGACTGCCTGACACCAACGCACATTATAAATAGAAGGGGATGAGGCCCTGAGAGCTCACCTCACTTTTGGCAGGAGAGGCTTAGATTTGCTGCCTGTCAAGAAATTCACTCTGAACACAAAAGTATACTGGGCAAGAGACACTCAACCAGAAAGGGTCAGGAATATGTGGCCAAAGGTGAGGCGGAAAGCACACTGTGCCAACTGGAAGGCGTAGCACACTGTTTGGTTGACTCAGCCAATGCAGGCCTCCATCCAGTCACCAACACCACATTGATGGAGCCTCCTTTGTGTGGACAACCGCTTTGACTTGATGGCGCCATGGAGAAAAATAATAGAAGCTAGTGACATGAGTCTGGTCATGGAGGACTCCCTCACCCATCACACATACACTGGACACTACTGTGCCTCAGACCCTGGGCCAGGTACTCTGGAATCCCAGGAGCACCCACATCCCTGTCCTCCAGGAGTGCATCCACTCTGCAAGAGGATGGGGCCAGGCAATACTCATGTACTCAATGTGGTCAGCCCCTGGCTCCACTGACCTACTATGAGGCCTCCACAAGTTGCTTTCCCCTCAAGAGCCTCATTTTCCTTACTTGTAACATGAGGGTGTTGGACACGAAGATCTGGAAGGCTCTCTTCCAGGCTGTAAAAATTCTCTGATTCCTGTGGCCTACATAAAAAGCATTTGCAGGAAATTTTATTGCTATCTTTGAGCCACTAGATGGCAATTGCACTTAGTTGAAGAGGAATGCTGACTTAGAAGGATCATTGTAGAAAGAAAGAAAAGAAAGAAAAAGAAAGAAAGAAAGAAAGAAAGAAAGAAAGAAAGAAAGAAAGAAAGAAAGAAAGAAAGAAAGAAGAAAGAGAAAAACAAAAATGGGTTACTTAAGGAAGAGAAGAATTGTGTAGAGTTAAACAGATGAAATTGAAATGCAAAGTAGCTAATAGTGTCTGCTATTCGTATAATATGCTTAAGCAGTTATCAAACCAATATATCTAACTTGTCTGTGCTGATTCAGCAGGCACTTGTCTTGTGGCTGTGGTTTGGGACCAGGCAGCAAACTGCTCTGCACCGATGTCAGGAGACCTACTTCTACTCCCAGCTGTTCCTCTATGAGGCTGTTGGACTTTGGTGAATCACCCATCCTCCCCATGTCTCTGTTTCTGCATCTTTAAAAGGAAAAGGACCTCAACCATACTCTGTAAATTAGCCCTAGCTCTAACATTCTACAATTCTCCAAATAAGACTGCCAAATGCCACTTAATAAAGATTTCCAGCACTAAATATGGATGAGAAATTCCAATATTGTTGACCTCTAGGACAAGAGAAAGAAATCTTATTGCCACATACACATTTTCAACACAACATGCTGCCACCATCATTTGAGGCAGCTTGGGGAGTATCTGCCCCTGGCCAAAGTAGTCACTGCCAAATTAAGGTAAATATCCTTTAAACGTGAAATTAATCCTTCTGCTAGAGGGAGTGTGCAACAGACCAAACTTGTCTGGCAGACAAACTGTCTCATCCATGAGCAGGCAAACAGCTTCCAATGGAAGTTCCACCGGAAAGCCCTGGAGCTCCTTTCCCAGGCCACCACCATTTCTTTTTGTCCTTCGTCACTCCACATGGCTTCATTTCCTCCCATTCCCCTTCCTCTGGATGCATCAAACTTCACTCTGCTGGTGGGGAGGGGGGTACCCATGGCTCTCAAGGACAGAAAATATCCCTTGCTAGTGCCATAGCCACAAATGAGTTAGCACCCCAAACTAAAGCCATTTCTCAAAGTGTGGTCTATTGACTATGTGTATCAGAATCAGTTATGCTAAAAATGCACATTCCAGGGTCACCTGGCTAGCTCAGTCAGTAGAGGGTGCGACTTTCGATTTTGGGATTGTGAGTTCGAGCCCCACATTGGGTGTGGAAATTACTTAAAAATAAAATCCTTTAGGGGGGCGGAGCAAGATGGCGGAGTAGGAGACCTAGATTTCGTCTGGTCTCAGGAATTCAGCTGAATAGGGATCAAACCATTCTGAACACCTACAAACTCAACAGGAGATCAAAGAGGAGAGTAGCAACAACTCTCTGAACAGAGAAGCGACCACTTACTGGAAGGTAGGACTTGCGGAGAAGTAAATCCGAGGCGATATTCGGGAGGATAGACGGCGGGGGAGGGGCCTCCGCCGGCCGCTTCTGGCAAGTGCTAGAGCAGCGGAGCACAAAATCGGACCTTTTAGAAGCCGGCTCCGCTGAGGGATGTCGCTCCAGTGGCTAAGCGGGGGTGGAACCCTCGCGGGACAGTGGGGTCTCAGGACCCTTGGGGTCACAGAAAGACCGGGGGAGCCTGAGTGCGCCAGAGCTCCCAGGTATCGGAGCGGGGAAGCCGGCTGCAGAGACAGAGCTGAGGCGCGGGCTCTCAGCTTGGGGTGGCCATAAACTGTGATCCGCGGCCCAGTCGGGCCACTGCTCCTCCAGCAGGGACCCAAAAGGCGGCAGATCCGGGGAGACTCCCCTTCCTTCCCAGGGAGGAGTGGCACGGGAACGCACCGCAGGGATCTGCTGGGTTTGGAGACTCCACACGGGGTCGGGTGCCACAGATAGCGACGCTCGGTCACAGGCCGGGTGAGCACGGAGAGCGGCCGGAGACCGGGGACAAGGGAGTGACTGCTTTTCTCTGTGGGCGCACTGAGGAGCGGGGCCCCGAGTTCTCAGCTCCTCCGGGTGGAGATTGGGAGGCCACCATTTTTGCCCTGGTCCTCCAAGGCTGTACGGAGAGCTTGCAGGGAACAAAAGCTCCTGAGATCAAACCCGAGCACCTTGCTTAGCCGGGACCAACAAGGGCGGGGCAATTCAGCCTCCAGCAAAGACATTTGGAAACCACAGCAACAGGTCCCTCCCCCAGAAGATCAGCCCGAACAGCCAGCAAGCCAAGACCAAGTTTACCGATCAAGGAGAATGGGAGAACTCCAGCGCTAGGGGAATACTGCACATAGAATTCATGGCTTTTTTTTACCATGATTCATTAGTTCATCAAAGTTAATTTTTCTTAATTGTTTTTTTTTCCCTTTTTCAACCAACATCTTATCAATCTCTTTAAAAAAAACCATTTTTTATTTTTCATTTTTAGAGTCATATTTTATCCCTTATAGTAGTTATCCTTATTTTTGGCATACATATATAAGTTGTTCTCTCTTTAAAATTTTGAGATACAATTTCTTCTAACAGATCAAAATATACCCTAAATCACTAGTGTATGGCTCTGTTTTAGTCTCCTGCCTGATCACATTCTCTCCCTTTTTTCTTTTCTTTTTAAATCTTCTTTCTTTTTTCAAACAACTTCTTATCTTATCAAGTCCTTTTATAAAATCTTTTATAATTTTCATCTTTACAGTCATCTTCTATCCCTTCATTGTATCAACCCTTATTTTGTACATATATGTCTTTCTTCCTTTAAAATTTTAGGAGGCACTTTTTTCTAACAGACCAAAATACGCCCAAAATCTAGTGTGTGGCACTGATCTATGCACTAGCCTGATCATATTTGATCACATTCTGCTTTTTTTGTATTGTTCTGTTTTTCTTTTTATCTTTTTTTTTTTTTCTCTTTCTTTTTTCTTTCTTTCCCTTTCTTTTCCCCTGGTTTCAGGTCTTTTCTGATTTGTATACAGTATATTTGCTGGGGACGTTGTAAACCTGTTAGCATTTTATTCTCTCATTCATCTATTCTCCTCTGGACAAAATGACAAGACGAAAAAAATCACCTCAGCAAAAAGAACAAGAGGTAGTACCGTCAGCCAGGGACCTACTCAATACGGACATTAGTACGATGTCGGACCTAGAGTTCAGAATCATGACTTTAAAGATACTAGCTGGGCTTGAAAAAAGCATGGAAGTTATTAGAGAAACCCTTTCTGGAGAAATAAAAGAACTAAAATCTAACCAAGTCGAAATCAAAAAGGCTATTGATGAGGTGTAATCAAAAATGGGGCACTAACTGCTAGGATAAATGAGGCAGAAGAGAGAATCAGCGATATAGAAGACCAAATGATGGAAAATAAAGAGGCTGAGAAAAAGAGGGAGAAACAACTACAGGATCACGAGGGCAGAATTCGAGAGATAAGCGATACGATAAGATGAAACAACATTAGAATAATTGGGATCCCAGAAGAAGAAGAAAGAGAGAGAGGGGCAGAAGGTATATTGGAGCAAATAATAGCAGAGAACTTCCCTAATGTGAGGAAGGAAACAAGCATCAAAATCCCGGAGGCACAGAGAACCCCTCTCAAAATCAATAATAATAGGTCAACACCTCGACATCTAATAGTAAAACTTATGAGTCTCAGAGACAAAGAGAAAATCCTGAAAGCAGCTCGGGAGAAGAGATATGTAACCTACAATGGTAAAAATATTAGATTGGCAACAGACCTATCCACAGAGACCTGGCAGGCCAGAAAGGACTGGCAAGATATCTTCAGAGCACTAAACGAGAAAAATATGCAGCCAAGAATACTATATCCAGCTAGGCTGTCATTGAAAATAGAAGGAGAGATAAAAAGCTTCCAGAACAAACAAAAACTAAAGGAATTTGCAAACACGAAACCAGCCCTACAAGAAATATTGAAAGGGGTCCTCTAAGCAAAGAGAGAGCCTAAAAGCAGCAAAGATCAGAAAGGAACACAGACAATATACAGTAACAGTCACCTTACAGGCAATACAATGGCACTAAATTCCTACCTTTCAATAGTTACCCTGAATGTAAATGGGCTAAATGCCCCAATCAAAAGACACAGGCTATCAGATTGGATTAAAAAACAAGACCCATCAATATGCTGTCTGCAAGAGACTCATTTTAGACCCAAAGACACCCCCAGATTGAAAGTGAGGGGGTGGAAAACCATTTACCATGCTAATGGACACCAAAAGAAAGCTGGGGTGGCAATCCTTATATCAGACAAACTAGATTTTAAAACAAAGACTGTAATAAGAGATGAGGAAGGACACTATATCCTACTTAAAGGGTCTATCCAACAAGAAGATCTAACAATTGTAAATATCTATGCCCCGAACATGGGAGCAGCCAATTATATAAGGCAATTAATAACAAAAGCGAAGAAACACATTGACAACAATACAATAATAGTGGGGGACTTTAACACCCCCCTGACTGAAATGGACAGATCATCTAAGCAAAAGAGCAACAAGGAAATAAAGACTTTAAATGACACACTGGACCAAATGGACTTCACAGACATATTCAGAACATTCCATCCCAAAGCAACGGAATACACATTCTTCTCTAGTGCCCATGCAACATTCTCCAGAATTGATCACATCCTAGGTCACAAATCAGGTCTCAACTGGTACCAAAAGATTGGGATCATTCCCTGCATATTTTCAGACCACAATGCTTTGAAACTAGAACTCAATCACAGGAGGAATGTCGGAAAGAACTCAAATACATGGAGGCTAAAGAGCATCCTACTAAAGAATGAATGGGTCAACCAGGAGATTAAAGAATTAAAAAAATTCATGGAAACCAATGAAAATGAAAACACAACTGTTCAAAATCTTTGGGATACAGCAAAGGCAGTCCTGAGAGGAAAGTATATAGCAATACAAGCTTTTCTCAAGAAACAAGAAAGGTCTCAAATACACAACCTAACCCTACACCTAAAGGAGCTGGAGAAAGAACAGCAAATAAAGCCTAAACCCAGCAGGAGAAGAGAAATAATAAAGACCAGAGCAGAAATCAATGAACTAGAAACCAAAAGAACAGTAGAACAGATCAACGAAACTAGGAGCTGGTGCTTTGAAAGAATTAACAAGATTGATAAACCCCTGGCCAGACTTATCAAAAAGAAAAGAGAAATGACCCAAATCAACAAAATCATGAATGAAAGAGGAGAGATCACAACCAACACCAAAGAAATACAAACAAATATAAGAATATATTATGAGCAACTCTATGCCAGCAAATTAGATAACCTGGAAGAAATGGGTGCATTCCTAGAGATGTATCAACTACCAAAACTGAACCAGGAAGAAATAGAAAACCTGAACAGACCTATAACCACTAAGGAAATTGAAGCAGTCATCAAAAATCTCCCAAGAAACAAAAGCCCAGGGCCAGATGGCTTCCCAGGGGAATTCTATCAGACATTTAAAGAAGAATGAATACCTATTCTCCTGAAACTGTTCCAAAAAATAGAAATGGAAGGAAAACTTCCAAACTCATTTTATGAGGCCACCATTACCTTGATCCCCAAACCAGACAAAGACCCCATCAAAAAGGAGAATTACAGACCAATATCCTTGATGAACATGGATGCAAAAATTCTCACCAAAATACTAGCCAATAGGATCCAACAGTACATTAAAAGGATTATTCACCACGACCAAGTGGGATTTATCCCTGGGCTGCAAGGCTGGTTCAACATCCGCAAATCAATCAACGTGATACAATACATTAACAAAAGAAAGAACAAGAATCGTATGATCCTCTCAATACATGCAGAAAAAGCATTTGACAAAGTACAGCATCCTTTCTTGATCAAAACTCTTCAGAGTATAGGGATAGAGGGGACATACCTCAATATCATAAAAGCCATCTATGAAAAACCTACAGCCAATATCATTCTCAATGGGGAAAAGCTGAGAGCTTTTCCCCTAAGGTCAGGAACGCGGCAGGGATGTCCACTCTCACCACTGCTATTCAACATAGTATTGGAAGTCCTAGCCACAGCAATCAGACAACAAAAAGAAATCAAAGGCATCCAAATCGGCAAAGAGGAAGTCAAACTCTCACTCTTTGCAGATGATATGATACTTTATGTGGAAAACCCAAAAGACTCCACCCCAAAACTGCTAGAACTCATACAGGAATTCAGTCAAGTAGCAAGATATAAAATCAATGCACAGAAATCAGTGGCATTCCTATACACCAACAACAAGACAGAAGAGAGACAAATCAAGGAGTCAATCCCATTCACAATTGCAACCAAACCATGAGATACCTAGGAATAAATTTAACCAAAGAGGCAAAGGATCTGTACTCAGAAAACTATAAAATACTCAGGAAAGAAATTGAAGAAGACACAAAGAAATGGAAAGACGTTCCATGCTCATGGATTGGGAGAACCAACATTGTGAAGATGTCAATGCTACCTAGAGCAATCTACACATTCAATGCAATCCCCATCAAAATACCATCCACTTTTTTCAAAGAAATGGAACAAATAATCCTAAAATTTGTATGGAACCAGAAGAGACCCCGAATAGCCAGAGGAATATTGAAAAAGAAAAGCAAAGCTGGCGGCATCACAATTCCGGACTTCCAGCTCTATTACAAAGCTGTCATCATCAAGACAGTATGGTACTGGCACAAAAACAGACACATAGATCAATGGAACAGAATCGAGAGCCCAGAAATGGACCCTAAACTCTATGGTCAACTTATCTTTGACAAAGCAGGAAAGAACGTCCAATGGAAAAAAGACAGTCTCTTCAACAAATGGTGTTGGGAAAATTGGACAGCCACATGCAGAAGAATGAAACTGGACCATTTCCTTACACCACACACAAAAATAGACTCCAAATGGTTGAAAGACCTAAACGTGAGACAGGAGTCCATCAAAATCCTAAAGGAGAACACAGGTAGCAACCTCTTCGACCTCAGCCGCAGCAACTTCTTCCTAGAAACATCACCAAAGGCACGGGAAGCCAGGGCAAAAATGAACTATTGGGATTTCATCAAGATAAAAAGCTTTTGCACAGCAAAAGAAACAGTCCACAAAACCAAAAGACAACCGACAGAATGGGAGAAAATATTTGCAAATGACATATCAGATAAAGAGCTAGTATCCAAAATCTATAAAGATCTTATCAAACTCAACACCCAAAGAACAAATAATCCAATCAAGAAATGGGCAGAAGACATGAACAGACATTTTTCCAGAGAAGACATCCAAATGGCCATCAGGCACATGAAAAAGTGCTCAACATCGCTCGGCATCAGGGAAATCCAAATCAAAACCTCAATGAGATACCACCTCACACCAGTCAGAATGGCTAAAATTAACAAGTCAGGGAACGACAGATGTTGGCGGGAATGTGGAGAAAGGGGAACCCTCCTACACTGTTGGTGGGAATGCAAGCTGGTGCAACCACTCTGGAAAACAGTACGGGGGTTCCTCAAACAGTTGAAATTAGAGCTACCATTCGATCCAGCAATTGCACTACTGGGTATTTACCCCAAAGATACAAATGTAGGGACCCGAAGGGGTACATGCACCCCAATGTTTATAGCAGCAATGTCCACAATAGCCAAACTGTGGAAAGAGCCAAGATGTCCATCGACAGATGAATGGATAAAGAAGAGGTGGTATATATACACAATGGAATATTATGCAGCCATCAAAAGGAATGAGATCTTGCCATTTGCAATGACGTGGATGAAACTGGAGGGTGTTATGCTTAGTGAAATAAGTCAATCAGAGAAAGACATGTATCATATGACCTCACTGATATGAGGAATTCTTAATCTCAGGAACAAACTGAGTGTTACTGGAGTGGTTGGGGTTGGGAGGGATGGGGTGGCTGGGTGATAGACATTGGGGAGGGTATGTGCTACGGTGAGCGCTGTGAATTGTGCAAGACTGTTGAATCACAGATCTGTACTTCTGAAACAAATAACGCAACATATTTTAAGAAAAAAGAAAAAGAAGAAGATAGCAGGAGAGGAAGAATGAAGGGGAGTAAGTCAGAGGGGGAGACGAACCAGGAGAGATGATGGACTCTGAAAAACAAACTGAGGGTTCTAGAGGGGAGGAGGGTAGGGGAATGGGTTAGCCTGGTAATGGGTATTAAAGAGGGCACATTCTGCATGGAGCACTGGGTGTTATGAACAAACAATGAATCATGGAACAGTACACCAAAACAAATGATGTAATATATGGTGATTAACATAACAATAAAAAATTAAAAAAAAATAAAATCCTTTATTTTTTTTTAAAACAGTAATTCCATTTTCTTTCTTTTTTTTTTTTTAAGATTTTATTTTATTGACACAGAGAGACACAGCGAGAGAGGGAACACAAGCAGGGGGGAGTGAGAGAGGGAGAAGCAGGCTTCCCGCAGAGCAGGGAGCCCGATGCGGGGCTCGATCCCAGGACCCCAGGATCATGACCTGAGCCAAAGGCAGATGCTTAACGACTGAGCCACCCAGGCATCCCTAAAATAAAATCCTTTAAAAAAAATTCACATTCATGGGCGCCTGGGTGGCTCAGTCTTTAAGTGTCTGCCTTCGGCTCAGGTCATGATCCCAGGGTTCTGGGATTGAGCCCCACATTGGGCTCCCTGCTCAGCGGGGAGTCTGCTTCTCCTTCTCCCGCTCCCCCTGCTTGTGTTCCCTCTTTCGCTGTGTCTCTCTCTGTCAAATAAATAAATAAAATATATTTTTTAAATTTTTATTGTTATGTTAATCACCATACATTACATCATTAGTTTTTGATGTAGTGTTCCATGTTTCATTGTTTGTGTATAACACACAGTGCTCCATGCAGAACGTGCCCTCTTTAATACCCATCACTGGGCTAACCCATCCCCCCATCCCCCTCCCCTCTTAAACCCTCAGTTTTTTTCTCAGAGTCTATAGTCTCTCATGGTTCTTTAAAATTTTTAGAATAAAATCTTAAAAAATAAATGCACATTCAAATCCTACCTGGATCTTTTGAGGTAGGCTCTCTATGGGAAGCCTGGAATATGCATTTTCATAAGCAACCAGATGAGACTAAAGTTGAGCCCCATTGCCTCACTACAAAGCCCCTCATCAAGGTCAAGGTCACTTGAGGTACAGGAAACTTAGTGGAATGCTAGGCACTGAGACTGGAATAGGGCTAACAGTGCATGATTTGAGAAGGTATACGTGGTATTTGTTGAAACAGAAAAAATGTCAGAGAGGTTTGCAGTAGCTCATGCAAGGCTTCGCTGAGTGGTAGTGCTTTTGTAGAATGCAGGCCTGCTCATTTTCTTTAAAGGTGGAGAAATTTATTTTCCTTCCCGAATTCATCAGACCCAAGGGCAGCAACTCACCCTAATTAGCCATCTCACATGAGGTCGGTAAATAAACTACAATGTTATTTCATTAATTACAAGGAAAGTCAGAACAGCTAAGCAAACTGGAATATTCATGTCAGCATGCCAGAGTTGTTCTTTCTTAGAAAAGCCTACATAAGAAGGCAAATTACCATTAGCAGGTGGTTTGATGAGTGTGGAAATTAGATGATGTTAATGTCATGAGATGTGGTGACCAGAGACACAATCTTCACCAAAGAAAGGGAGAGAAGAACAGACCTGCCTGCCATTTAACTAAGCACCTGCTATGGACAAGACACTGTCCCTATTTTTAATCTTGTAGGAATACACTTGGCAAAAGAACAAGAATCTCTTTGCTAGCTGGTCTGAGCACCCTATGTGTGAAGACCCAGTGATAAATCCTTGCTCTTTTTTTGGGGGGGTGCAATTTTTTTGCTAGACCCTGGTGGCCATCACATGTGTCAACTCCATCTTTATTCTGTTTAGTTATAAGACAACTGAACAGGATTCTTGAGAAGCACCTTAGTCCTACTCACTAAGAAAATGTCTTAGGGCAATTTCCTCTGCAAATAGGATTCTAACTCATTACCCATAATTTTGTTTGCATTTTTAATCCAATCTGCAAACTTACTAAACACATATTTTAGTAAAAGGAGGCATAACAAGTGAAATATTTGTGTTCCTACTGAACTATGTTCAAATTATGCACACTTGATTCTTAACATCTCTTCTAATTTATAGCTGAAGCAGCCTTAAATGGAATGGAGCAACCTGTAGCTTATTTACATGCAATGCATATCTAACCTAGCCACACCTAACTGAGTTTCAGACTCACTTCCAGTCTAAGTCACAATGGTGTGCACAGCCTCCCTGACATTCCATGGGTCCACTTTGTTACCATTAGTCACTTGTCATGTCAGGTCTACTGATGTGATCTGTCCTCTTCATGTTCATAGGTTAAATTTTTCCTATAATCAACTTAAATTTAGAGGAAAGCACAAAGCCAGAGAAAGCACATGTATTGAAGGCTTGCTTATGCTTGTAACAGCTGCTGGGACAGCTGAAATAGAAAACACTGGCTTCTTTCCCAAGATCTTATGTTTAAAATAAAAATATAATATCATAGTCAAAGCTTTAGAGAAATAGTACTCTTAAGACCTGGTTCACATTTTCCTATTTCAATGAAGAGAATAGGATTATCTATCACATAGAAGAGAGCCTAAGGCACAGATAATATAAAATAAATAATTTATCAGACATTTGTGTTTTCATTTGTAATGCACTTTTAAATTTTACAGTACAATGTGGAAATAGAAGTAAAGTGTTCTGGAAAACACATTTTAGTGTAAGCATTCTCTGACCACACTATCTTGTCTTTCCAGATCTTTCCAGCCTTCCTCTGACCCTACTTATTCTTATCTTCACAAGATCTTCAGCAACATCTTCATTTTATCTCAGCCCTTCACTTTGCATCGATCCTTTCCTGCTTCATCCTTCCCTCTCCTGCCCAGATCCCATGGCTCATCACTTCAACTACTCTCTATCTACATAACCCAACTTCTTCATCCCTTTGCCCTGCTATTCTTTCTGTTTTTTAATCTGTAGTCCTGTATTAACCCAAACATATCTATCTTCTCCAGCACTGCACACTGATAGCCAAGCATTAAAGAAATACACACCGCTGGGTGGATTGGTTCTACCATAGGGTTAGGATTTTCAGTCTCATCTGAGTCACCAGTGCTTCTAGCCAATGCTGTCTGTTTCCCTAGTCAGTGTCCTTTTTCTCTTCTCCACAGTAGGTCCAAACTTGTGCCACTTTTCTAATGCTCCCTAGCCCACCTCAAGTATCCCCACTTTCTCTAATGAGATTGAGATGACCAGGATGACATCCCTCAGTTCTCCACCCCCATTCATGAGTTTGTCTGATCCCATATCCTTCCTTCCCTAGTGACTTGCAAGATGTATGCCTCAAGGCCAGTAGCACCACAGGGCTGTTGAATGTACTCTTCCCCATTTCTATCCAGGAAGTTGTTCTATCAGTGATTCATTTGTTCTTTTTCTTCAACTTCTCCTTCCTTCTGGTTTCATCTCATCACCACTTAATCATGTTCAAGTCTCTTCTAAAAAAATAACAAATAAAACTCCCACCATCCTGCATGCCTTCTCCGGGATTCATCTTCATCTCCAATCAGCTTTGTCACTTCTTTGCTATCCATCAAATCCTGCATCAGATATGATATGGCTTCCGCCCCACAAATCCACAGAAACTGCTTATCCTAAAGTCATCAGTGACTTCCTCATTGCTAAAGCCAGTGAGTAGCTGGTTCTTTCATACTTGACTTCTCTGAGGTATTTGGCATCACTGTCTGCTTTCCTCTTTGAAATTCTCTAATTTCCTATAGGTATGTAGGCTGTAGGTATTCTGATGACTATCAAATCATATCTCCAGCCCAACCCTCTGCTTGGAGGTTCAGACCCCCATACTGAACCGCACGCCAAATGCTTCACCTGGATCCAGATGCAACATATTCAAAATGGGTCTCATTTATTTCTCCCAAAAGCTCTTCCTTCTGTGTGCCCCAATTGCCAAGTCAGGAGCCTGGGAGTCATTCTTAACTCCCCTTATCCCCCAACCACCATCCTTATAGCCAATGGTTGTCATGTTCTTTCTACTCTACTTCCTAAAAAGAAGGCCTCATTTATGACCTACCCATTAAAAGAATCAACTGACTGTTCTCCTGTTTCCCATCTCATCCTAGATAAATCTTATGTGGAAATTAGAATTATGTGGTTTTCAATCTGCTCTTCATCTATAACTTCTATTCACTGAATGAAAACATTGGACTCGGGAAGAGTGAACCCAGCTGCAGGGAAGGGTGCCAAGTGTCAAGCTGATTTCTTTTTTCAATATTTGTGCTGAACAGATGAGATTTTTTTCAAACTATAATCATCTTGAATTATGTATCTTTGAGCTGCTTTAAGCAGAAAAGTAAAAGAAATAAATGTGTAAATGTTCAGGAGAAGATTGGGCCATGAAAATTAGCACAGTGAAATCATTTGGTGGGACTAAGCCACGTTCTTGTAATAAGAATAAATCTCATCCATTCCCTCTGAAATGGAGGGACTTGGGGTTCTAAACCACAAAGTTCCATCTTTGTGCTCCAAGTGAGACATGAAGATAAACCAGAGGACAACAATGTGCCTGCCACCCCCTCATCAGTCTTTCTGACACATGGGTAGATAGTCACCCCCACTACTCAGAGCCCTACTCTGGGTCATCATGATGCATTTTCCAAGGACCATCTGGAAGGTATTTGGGAAGAGAAAGGCCTAGAGGACTTCAATATTTATGAAACATTTCATGTTAATCAAACTCAAATTGTTATATCAGAAAAATTAAAAGAGAAGCAAAAATGAACTAAATACCATCCAAGATTCATTTCAGCTCAAAATTCTGTAATCTCTTTGAGTCACTAGTTTTTAACTTTGGTGACAGTGGGGGTGGGGGATATGCTGCAAATTCCCTTGTGAATCCAGTGGAAAAGATGGATTCTCTTTTCTGGAAGATGCTCACACACACACACACACACACACACACACACACCAGCTTTATGTATAATTTCAGAGGTTTCATACCACCCCAGTTTAAGACCTCTTATCTATTTCTGGGCACTGATTAGGCATGAATTTGAATATGACTGAAAGATTTCCTTTTGTAATCAGATAAATATAAGATTCCTACCCAGTACCTCCCTCAAAGTACGCAGCCTCTCAAATTTGTTCCTCTTCCATTTCTCGAGGATTCTTGCTATGGATTTCCCTGGGGTGCCCAACTCTCAGTTCAGCAGAGAATAGTGTTCCCAAGCCACTGTGTCTCAGACAAGAGCCTTTGAGGCACTTGATCCTTCTCCTATCTTCATGCCCATGTCCATGGGATTGGCTGCACCATGGCACTGGTTGGCTTTCCTTTCCAGATGGACCCTAAGGCTATTATCAGATTTAGAAACTGGATCAGAGTGGGATGTAGGAGGTTAAAATGTTTCAAGCTGCTCCTTTCCTAGAGAGACAAGAAGAAACTGGTCTGGTTTGCCACAGGTTTGAGTCAGAGATAAGGGAGAATTGTTGCCATTAAACTGAAGCTTTTTTTTTTTTTTAAGATTTTATTGATTTATTTGACAGAGAGAGACACAGCAAGAGAGGGAACACAAGCGGGGAGAGGGAGAAGCAGGCTTCCTGCTGAGCAGGGAGCCCGATGCGGGGCTCAATCCCAGGTGGGATCATGACCTGAGCCGAAGGCAGACGCTTAACCGACTGAGCCACCCAGGCGCCCCATGTTTCTAACACTTAAATGTTCTCAGTACTCAGGTCACTCCACATCTCTGCAAATATGGTAGAGTATTTGGTATTTGGGGAAGCATTATTCTCACTGCTTTGTTATCACTACTGCCATGTGGGATCCAATCTCTCTGTCACTAATACCCACTCTGGCTTCCCCACATCCTTCACTTTCTGGGAATTTCCCTGTACATGATTTCCTAATGGCTGTTTATTTACCACTTGCATTTCCCTACCATTCAAAAGTTTTTTCAAGAATTTCAACAAATACAATTTCGTCTGACTCCCTTTTTAATTCCAAGCCATGAGAAACTATTTTGCATGTCATAACAACTAGATAAACATGAGCTGCAATTTCCCCAACTGATGAGAAAGTCCAATTTTGTTTCATGTTTTTTTCTGCAGAATCATAGAAAACAAAATGTTGACAGAGTTCCATGGGGAAAAATAAAAATTTCAGCAGTTTCACCTAATTCCATTACATCATCGTTTCCCAAACTCACCAGTTGTCAGACCATATTGCAAAATGTCACTAGCAATTTCACTATTTCATATATTATGGAGAAAAGAGAATTTTGTTGGTTGCCTGGAGAGAAAGCAGAAGAGGAACTTGTACAAGAGAAGTGTCACATGCGGTCATGTGTACACTTGCCTCCTACAAATTCTGATAGGTGCAGAGAAGATTTTGACAAAGTGTTTCCGTTCATAATGTTTATTTTTTAAAAAGAACAAAACTGCCAGCTTTAGTTTGTATCATGGAGCTACCACATGTGTTTGGTGTATTGTGTGGAATACAATACCCATGAAATAGACACTTCCTGTGGATCTCAAGAGTAGGGCCTATCTGCCTGGAGCTCCCTACCACACACACACACACAAACACACACACACACACGTGCATGCATGCACATGCACATGCACACCTCCTCTGGTTCATTTCAGGGCATTCTTCCTGTTTCACCAGATTGGGCAAGTGATTATAAACCCAATGTGGGTGGAGAAGAGACTCCACAACTGAGGATGTGGTGCCAACCTGTTTTGAAAAGAGGAGGGACAGTGAGAAATTAGCAAGCATAAGTTTTCAACAAAAACTATGCCTTTCTCTTCCTGCTCCAATCCCCATGACACTGAAGACTAAACCATTATTTATGTATGTAAGCGGTGGTTGAGAACACAGAATGCCTGGATTTGACTCCTAAATCCAGTGGTTACTACCTATTACTATCTCACAGATGTCAGATAAATCATTTAATTTCTTTTTGCCTCAGTTTCGTCATTGGTCAAAGGGAGAATAGTAATAATAATAATGATGATAGTAATAATAATCACAATATCTGAGTAATAAATAAGATACATAAGAAATAAATGAGTTATAGGGGTGCCTGGGTGGCTCAGTCGGTTAAGCAGGTGCCTTCAGCTCAGGTCATGATCCCAGGGTCCTGGGATTGAGCCCCAAATTGGGCTCCTTGCTCCACGGGAAGCCTCTTCTCCCTCTCCCTCTGCCTGCGTGCCGCTCCCCATGCTTGTGCTCTCTCTCTCACTATCTCGCTCTCTGTGTCAAATAAATAAATAAAAAATCTTTAAAAAAAAAAAAGAAAGAAATGAGTTATATAGGTGGCACCCTGTGTCTAGCACATAATATGTGCTATACAATTACTTACTATTCTTGCCTCATATGTTTAAACTGTTTTACTGGGACAGGATAAGTTTTTGAATTACAATCACTGTCTTTTACAACTACACTTCATTCTAATCTGTGACTCCTTCCTCTCTCACTCACTGGACCACCACTGTCAAGAGGGGAAAATGACACTAGGGATGATCCCTTGAGAAGAATGCTTGCCAGCTTTCTCTCCCTGATGCCTAAGAAAGGATTAAAAAGCTTCTCTGGGGAGCGCCTGGGTGGCTCAGATGGTTAAGCATCTGCCTTCGGCTCAGGTCGTGATCCCAGGGTCTTGGGATCGAGCCCCATGTCCGGCTCCTGGCTCAGTGGGGAGCCTGCTTCTCCCTCTGCCTCTCCCCCTGCTCGTGCTCTCTCTCTCTCTCTCTCTCTCTCTCTCTGTGTCTCAAATGAATAAATAGAATCTTTTTTAAAAAAAATGCTTCTCTGGTCTGAGGTTTGAGGGAAGATTTAGAAGGGAAACAAAAGAGAAGAGTCTGGTGATGGTATCTGAGGACAGTCCTTGGACTCTGACGCTCTATAAATGAAGACTCCCCCAAGACTTGCTATAAATGAAGAAACAGTAGAACCCCCAAACAAGAGGGAACACCTTAGAGAAGAACAGATCTCTGCCCTGCATCCCAACTGGACTGGGTAGTGCCAACTTCACAGAACAGCCTAGCACAGTATGGCAGTAGCTCAGCAGAGATGGTTGCAGACGGGGTTGAAACAGGGAAGACCTAAAATATCCCTATTGGGTTTGCCACTGATCAGAAAGGTGTAGGAGCAATAGACCTTCCCCGCGCCCCAGAGAAGTGTGGGGAAGTTTCCCTTGGGAAACGAGAAAGTCACCTTACAGGGATATTAGAGTTCTGACACAGGGACAGCACGGTGGAAGGGGAGACGGTTACATGGCTTGGGCTCAATTCAGGACTTGGTGTCTCCGTAGATGCCAGTGGGGCAGGACAGCAGTGCCGAGCATAAAGGGAAGTTTTGTACTCTCATCGTGGAACAATGCCAATAACCAGGTGCCCGATTCTCTTCCCATTGATGCTGCGGGATGCTACATGAGGCCCCTGATCTTAGATGCCAACTCTGGATTGAAGGGTGGGATCAGGGAGGACGAAATTCTGGCTTACTCAAGTGTAAGCCTGAAATGAATGGTTTTACCTGAAAGTAACCAGTGTGAATTGTGCAAGACTGTAGAATCACAGATCAGTACTTCTGAAACAAATAATGCAATATATGTTAAGAAAAAAAAAAGAAGAAGAAGAGAGCAGGAGGGGAAGAATGAAGGGGAGTAAGTTGGAGGGGGAGACGAACCATGAGAGACGATGGACTCTGAAAGACAAACTGAGGTTTCTAGAGGGGAGGGGGGTTGGGGGGATGGGCTAGCCTGGTGATGGGTATTAAAGAGGGCACGTTCTTCGTGGAGCACTGGGTGTTATGCACAAACAATGAATCATGGAACACTACATCAAAAACTAATGATGTATGGTGATTAACATAACAATAAAAAATTTAAAAAATTGTGTTGAAAAAGCAAAAAAAAAAAAAAAAAAGAAAGTAACCAAGATTAAATTTCCTGCCCGGTGGTAAAATGGGGCTTGAAGTAGGAGAATAACTTGAGTTGCAGAGAAACAAGGAACATAAGGACTGAAAATACTTGCTAACTTATCAGAGAGTGGAAATGGCTGGGACTCATGTTCTAGATGCCCTGTAAATTGAGTAACCGATGCCCCACATTCCAAGATGACACTGGGAATTGTTTAGGCAGTCTTGGGTTTTTCCACTTTCCTTCTTAAAGAACAAGTCCTCTGTGTTGATAGCCTGCTAGAAATGCCAGAAAAATAACAAAGTAAAACATGATAGTAACAGAGGAAGTAAGTGTATGTTATTTACATGAAATTAAGGAGCAACAATATTGTACCTACTGCAAGCAAGGAAAAAGGCAGACAGCCTGGTAGGTAGAGTCCTGAATTCGAGTCAGAGGTCCTAGGTTAAAATCCCATCCCTCCCCTCTTACTTAACTGTGTAGTCCTGGGCAAGCTGTTTAGCCTCTCAGAACCTCAGCCTCCTCATCTAAAGGTGTGTCTCCAGATCAGCATGAAATGAAAGCCAATATGGAAAGTACTCTCATATAGCCAGACCCATGTAGGAGCCCATTGAGTATCTGCTAAAGAAAAAAAGCCCTTCCTCCAACTCCTTGATTTCCAAACCCGAATGGATTCTTCCCCCAGGCTTACAGTCCTGTGTACCATGCATACCTCCATCCCTGGTCTTGCCCTGAATGGATGGATGACCCAGAACAAGGAGGCAGCCCCACACTAATTTGAGTGTTACTTGCTCTTTAGATTCTGGTAGCCCTGCTCCTTAAGCCTGAGCCCCCAACACTGCCAATAACCCCCCCCACACACACACACACACACTCACTCCTCACCCCTCCCTCACCAACCATGCCAGTGAGGTCCCCGGATGCCAGGGGTGAAACCTGTCCTATATGGCTGGAGCCGTTGCAGATGTCTCACCCCAGAGACATCTTATAACCAAGAAGGGAGAGACTAGCTAAAATTAAAGGACAGGTTTGGCTTTATAATTATAAATTATAAATTAAGCCAGAGCAAAACTGCGCAGCCACATCCCATTGTCCAGGACCGGTGCTGAAGGGGACTCTGCGGAAGAAGCAGAGACAATGAACTCCACTCTCCAAAATAAAAGGAGCAGAACCTGGGAGAGGAAGGAGTGCTTTTAAAAGGGTGGCTCTTTGCAAAGTTCCTGGGGCTGGTGGAGAGCAAAAAGGGGGTGCACAGGGAAAGAACCAGAGATGGAGAGGCACCCTGGGGGTTTACCGGTGGGAGGCCTCACTGCCTCCCTGACAGCTTGATGTATTTCAGTGCCAGAAACTGCTGACCATACCGTTTCTGTCTAAGTTAGCACATTTTGTTGGCTTCCTTGTAGGCGTTGGGTTATTCTGTCCTAGCTCCCAGTCTATATTCACTTTATTCCCTTTAATACACTTACGTCTGGGTCCACATTTTTAATAATGAATTCAAATTTTCCTGTTGTCAGGGCTTTCAGGGAAGGAAAAACAAACCAACAACCAAGTGACTCCAAAGAAGCAGTGAGGGCAGCTGGAATTGCACTGGGAGGAGGGCTCAATTCAAGCTGCACTCCATGAAACCTGGAAAACTCCATCAGCTTTTCCAGTTGCTTTCCAGCCTCCACCTCCCCAAGGACCTCATTGTCCCTAAAGAAAGCCATTAGCGTGCACAGACTAATGAGACCCTTCAGTCACTGGAACAGGAGAGACACAATGGGAAGTCCGTTTCCGCACACTTGGCAAGAGAGAGGCTGCTGGAAACACCTGGTCCTCTTCTCCACACACCCTCCCCACCCCGAGCTCCAGTCAGGGCAGTGCCGGCTGCTTCGACCTTGGCTGCCTGAGGCCTTCTGCTAGGACAGACACCCCTGAGGAATCAGAAGACTCCTTCAGTTGGTCCTAGCCACCATCTGGGACTCCTACTCCCAGACAGGGGACACCGTGTCACAGTTTCATCCTTGACAATGGCTTTGGGGGAGGTCTTCTTGGAAGTGAAAAGGAGTTTTTCATGAAAACTTACGTAAAAAACACTACGAGGGATCCACCATTTGCTTTAGAAATAAGGCATTCCTCTCAGATTATGGGTGGTGGGGAAGGACACACGACTACCATGGCAACCCTTATGTACACATGGATTCACCTTCATAGTCTAAACTCATTCAGTTGCGACTCACATTTCCTCTGAAGGAAAGCCCTGGTGGCAGAGGCAGCCTAATCCTGTGCACAGAGAAGCTGTGTAGCAGCCCCTCATCTCTCTGTGGAACCTCCCAATGCCCAACAAGGACCACATGGCACCACGTGGCAGTCTCCTCCCATGATAGCACCAGACCATCTCTACTTCCACAGAGCATGCACCATGAGTTCTAGTGAGTACTTTGTAAATCTCAGGAGCCAAGGCATCCACCCAGTGATGCTGAGATTCCAGAATGACTATCTCACAATTCTGGGCAGGGCGGGGGCACTTAACAAAAAGAACACAACTTTAGTCTCTACAGGAGCATCTTGCTCTATTATCGTTTTTACTGTGATTAATCAGTGGGGATTCAGGGCTTGTTTATAGCCTCTGTGAGTGGGGATAGTGAGTCTCTCCCTGAGGAGGCATCCATCCTCGGCTAAAGATTAACTCCTGGACGGGCATGGATGCTCCCAGGTAAGCGTGTGCCTACAGCCAGCCTTCTGCAGTGAAGCCCAACTCCTCTGTTCTCCTCTTTTCCCAAATAACAGCACGGGCTTAAAAATGACAACACAGGGGCACCTGGGTGGTTCAGATGGTTAAGGTCTTCCCTTCGGCTCGGGTCATGATCCCAGGGTCCTGGGATCGAGCCCCACATCGGGCTCCTGGCTCAGTGAGGAGCCTGCTTCTCCCTCTCTCTCTGCCTCTCTCCCTGCTCATACACGCTCTCTCTCTCTCTCTCTCTGTATCTCTGTGTCTCAAATGAATTAAAAACAACAACAACAACAACAACAACACAGGTGGACATGCACATGCTGTAGACAGCAAAGAGAAACCGGGGTCCTGCTGGGCTGCTTCAGCTACATGCATGTCCCCCGAGGAGAGAGAGCACCATCCTGAGCTTCACCATAAGGAGGAACACAGGAAGCCAGCTTTTCAGCTTGCCGGGAACTCTGCTAACTGCTTCAGAGTATCACCTCTTCAAGAACAACGCTTGCCCCCTCCTCCTTTGGGTGCTTCGTTTACAAACCTGTTTCCCCAAGGTCAGCTGACAGAGTAAACCCTCCATTTCAGAGGAGGCAAACCTCCCAAGTGTGCCCACCCAGAATGCCCAGTGTCTCTTTTCTCCACCCCACAGCACCTTTCCTCTGGGAGCCTAGGAAAAACCTCCCTCTGCTGCTATCTGATGTCGACACCAGCTTCCTACACCAGGTCCTTCCATTCCAAGGTGGGTTTAATATTTTCCTGGCACAGACAAAGGGGGTCTGAATGTAGCCATTCAGGGTTATACTTCATTTGTTTCTGCAGTCATTCATCCATCAAATGTTGCGGGGTTCCTACTTAGAAGCCGAGCAGTGGTCGTAGAAATGAGACCACAGATTCAGAAATTTTTGGAACTTGGCATTTGCACTTACTTAAATTACGTGCTGGAAGAAATGAGAGAAACATGTATCAGCCTGAAGCTGGATGCTTCACTTCAGCTCAGTTCTGCACACACCAGTGTTTCCCGGGTTCTCCTTTTTATATTGAGCATTACTCAATATCTACCCCCTTTCTCCTTTCTAGAATTGTTTGGGGATTCATAGGGGGGAGAGGCCCTTGTGTTCATAAGCAAAAAAACTTACATGTTGCACTTGAAAAGTGACTCAAGGGTATATTTTTAAATCCAGGGAAATAATAGTAAACAAAGATAGAATGCACATCTGATAAGAGATTCAGATACACATTTGGAAAGAAAAGAAGTCATTACATTCCTTCCAAAGAAGGATGGGGGTATGGCACTGAGGCAGTAAAACTACAGATTTTTGGAATCTTTGAGTTTCTAACTTTTAGAACACATGACATGGAGTTCTTCCAAATTCTGGAGTTTGGGGTTCCTCACTACAGGCACCCAGGGGACAGACACAGCTCTGGACTTGGGGTTAGGCTCCAGCTGACTGCAACAATGATGCTGAGCACAGAGAGAGAGCAAGACGCTACCACCAAGGGGCTCACAACCCACAAAGGCAAATGCTCGAAACAGAAGTGCAAATGTCTGCCAGGACTTTCAACCCTGGTTGTGCATCAGAATTGCTGGAGACACTGTGAAAAAAACAAAACAAAACAAAACAAAACAAAACAGTCACGCCTGAGCTGCACCCAGTCTTCTGAATCTGAATCCTAAGCTTGGATACCACCTCTATTGCCAAGACTTGCTGAAGCCTCCACATAACATAACTCCCTTGCCTGTGTACCTGTACCTACTTCCCTGGTAGGTTTTTATCACACCCCTCCTTACCCACGTGTTCACCTGCAATCCAGGTCCCGCTGGACTCTGAGTCTGATAAGTCACAGAAATACTTGTCATATGACTAGAAAGCTTCCCCCCTCCCCCAGGAAACAGCTTGACATTCAAATTTAAAGTTAATAGTTGAGTTTTTACATTAATGATTGGAATCATATGTGGTATTTCCTTTTTAACTGGGATCTAGGCAGCTCATTTATCACTCCAGGACTTAGAAGGAAATTTCCTAAGACTGCTATAACATACCGAGACAGACTCATTAGTCTACGCAGTGACCGTGGCCTAAATGTTTTTCAGCAGTGGGACTGAAAGGTGAGCCCGAGGAAGGGGAGAGCTGTCAGGTTCTGACTTTCTCTCTTGGCCAGCGACTCATTTGCAGCTGCCACATGACAAGGGGGCCCAGAGAGTAGATAACCACATCACATCTCCTCTTTCCATACAGTTTACTTTCAATTGGCAATGTCATCAGCTATGTCATCCGGCAATGACATATACTATTTCTCCTCAAAACCCCTGTATAGCAAATGTCCCATGAGGTCACCTTCTCAGTCAGCTGAGTCAGAATCACAGAACTCTGGAAATGGAAACCTGACAGAGATCTTCCTAATAACAGGGGAACTGTTAATATTTCTTGAGTACCTACTGTGGGCCAGCCACTTCAGATATTTTATTTCATAAAATCCTCACACGAATCCTGACATCTAAGTTTCATTGTTTTCATATTTTAGATGAAAAAAACAGACTTGGGAAGGTGAAGTGATCTGTGCAAGGTCATATGTCTAGTGACCCAGATCCATGTAACCTAAAAGCCCCCATTTCTCAAAGTGGAGATTATACACAAGACAGCATGCCTACAGTCATAAGAAGCCACATAAACACAGCACATGCTCTGAAGTGCCAATTGTATTCAATGATAAATAATTTAAAACACTGTTTTCATTAAAGCAAACATGGATTTATGATGGAGGGAGAATATGAATTTGCACAAAATGTAAAGATAAAACATGAAACATCAGGAAATTCTTACTTGTGGCAAGCTACTTCTGGTTTTGCCTCTTAGACCTCCAGGGCTGTTACCATATTTCCCAGCCAGGAGGAACATTCCCAAAGTTTTAAAAGCAGAGCCATAAACCCAAACAGAATTTAGGAATGGCACCCCCAAGTGGAAGATGGGGGAATAGTGCATCATTAAAGAGCAAAGAGTAGTGACTCCATTTGTGAGGAGGCTCAATTTCAATGTCCACCACTAAAGGAATATAAATCCTATAAGGCCATGAGTTGCCAAGACACTACCCATCTGACTGATGTTTTCAGGAGGCTTCCAAAGCTGTCCGATATGGAGATAAGAATCTACGGTAAATGAATGAGCCAGCAGCAAGCCCTACCTTCCCCAAACTCCCCAACACACACAGACACACACACACACACGTGCGCACACACACACACACACACACATCACTTCTTGTCTCTATCCCTCCCACCCCCAGACCTTAATGCCCCTAAGTCCTAGGTATCTTTTTTCAAAAAACACACAGAATCATCTTTGAGGTGACTACAATCATCCAGGACCTGATTTTAAGGTAGGTAGGTCAGCCTATACTCTGTTGAGACTTGAATTCCTTCAGAGAAGCTAATCAATGAATTCTGAAAAGAATAAAAGAAAGGACTCCAGCCAGGCCCTTGGCCCAGTAGAGCTGGGCACAACTGCCTGGCATCCTGATATTAGTTGAAGTGAATAGGTTTAAATAAAAAAAACAAAAAACAAACAAAAAAACCCCCCACTGAATAAGGCAAAAAAAGAGCATCACCTGGTCGGGCTGGAAAGGAGACCTGACCCAAAGGAAAGGGTAGTGGCATCGCATCTACAGACAAGCTACAGCCAGTCTGTGCCATGCTCAGCTTCCTGAAAACATCTGCTCCCCCACCCCACTGACCCCCTGGTCTTTGCAATTCCCTTTGACTGGGAGGCTCTCCTTCCACTCATTGCCTGACTAATTCCTACTTACTCATTAAGCCTCAGTTTCAATGCCACTTCTTCCAGGAAGATTTCCCTGATTCACTTCACCCTAGCAACTTCTTGTTTACTCCCATAATACCCCTTATTTTCCCCCAGCCTAGTGTTTATCAGACTGCATTATAATTGTCTATGTACTTGTCTGTGAATGCTACAAGCGCATGAAACCTCAAAGATAATGCCCAGCACATTGTTAAATACTCTATGAACGCCTTCTGAATAAATGAATGTTAAAGACACACTACACGTCCCCAAGGAGGACCACTGGGCTGCAGGAATATATTTTTCTGGCAACCCAGCCACCTTGAAAGCCCATGGCAATAAGAGGCTGCTTTGGAGAGGACTGATAAAGGAGAGGAGTTCAACCTCCCATGTGCACTGAAGACACAGAGATAAAACAGAAAAGGTCTTGACACTGGAGACACTCAGTCTAATGGGGTAAACTATTAGGGACACAATAGTGAAAACAGATTGCATTGGTACAAAGCTTAAATGGAGACAAATGTGAAAACCAAACTGGGTGAGCAATGCCTTTGCTTACATACTAAACTTACTGTTCTAGAATGTCTCACTAGACAAAGATTTTAGAAGGAAATATTCATTAAAAAAAAGAAGGAAATATTCATGGGAACTTTGATACAAATAATATGCTGTTCATTTGTAAAATAATTGAAAGTCAACAAAACTCTTTCATATATATCATTTTATTTCCTTTTACTCATGCATCAAATATTTGAGGGATGCTTCTTTATACTACACTAATATCTACTATTGGGCTAGTTGGGAGGGTTCAAAGATAACTACCTTTAAGGAGCTTGGATTCACATGGAGGAGATAACTAATAACTGTAATTCAAGGCAGATAGGGACAGGGGCTGGGTAAATCAGGATTATTTCTGTGGTAAGTGACTCAATCTGACTTAACTAACAAAGGAAACATATGTCTTACATAACGTCTTATGTCTTACATAACTTATCCAGCTTTAGCTTTATCCAGGGGCTTGAATTAATGTACACCAGTCCCCTCTCTCAATCTCTTAGCTTTGCCTTCTGCTGGGGTAGCATCACTCTCAGGCTCCATCATGGTAGCCACTCACAGTTTCTGGCTCAAATATTCCAAGGCCTGATTTGACCTGAGAATAGAGCTTCTCTTTTCCCACAGGTTTTAATGAAAATTGGGGGCTGATTATCCTTGGCCTCAGTAATGATCATGTACTCTCTCATGAGCCAATCACTGAGCCATAGAATGGAATTAGCTGACTGATAACCCTAGGTCACATGCCCCTCCTCTAAGCAGATGTGGGGCCAGGTCCACCCAAAGCACATGGGCTGAAAGCGGAATGAGTCTTGAGTAGCCAAGAGTCCTTAACAACAGTCTGATTAAATGCTTGAGACTCAGTCCTCACAACAGCTTTGTGTTTTCACCCATTTTACAAATGAGAAAGATGAGGCTAGTAAGATCAAGAACAGGACTAGGATCTGGTCTTTGGACTTAGTTCTGGGCCCCTTCCATTTGTGTTTGTTGGAATTTGGGATGTGACAATATTTCCTTGGGTGAAACATTATAAAATGTTCATGAGCATTGTAAAACATTTCACATCCATGGCTCTAATACTAGTGACACCTGCTTCCCATCATTGTGACAACTAAAACTGCTCACACACATTTTCAAAAGTCCCCTTGAGAGGCAGCATCTCCCTCTACTTGAGAAAAACTGAATGTTACCCAAGTAAACCTTATTATCAGGAGTTTCATCCTTCTCAAAGTTCCTAAATGTAAGTTCTAACATTTGGTTTCAGAGATAGACTGAACTTTTGATTGGACGTCTCTCAAAGATCCTCTAGTCCAACCCTGCAGGGCAGCAGTTCTGGTGTAGAGGAGAAGGAATGAGTGAGGGTGGCAGGGAAGAAGATGGGCATAGAATGTACTCCTGGAAGGTGAGTGTAAAGTGTTGGAGGTGGTAGGTCTCAGTTTCCCATTAATGCTCCTCTGCTTCAGATACTAAAGTCACACAATTAACACATTTTCATGATCAGGATTCAAGCTGTTTCTTAGGGAAGACAGTATTATCCTCCCTTACTTGAGTAAAATAAGAAATTATGGGCCTGTGTGAGGCAGAGTGTTCAATTCTGGACACTATTCACTAAGAAAGATATTGCCAAATTGACTTGCATTTTGATGGAGCAAACAGGATAGGTGGGAATTTGAAACTGGCTCTTGACATGTAGAACACATCATGGATCAGGTCAAACTACACCTGGGAAAACATTCAAAAACCTCCTGAGATACTGAAGACAATCATCCAGGAGTAGAGTTGGAATTACACTATACAGCCCCAATAGGTCGAACCAGGTCTGATATAGGAACAGAAAACACTTGAGCAATGAGAGATGTCTAAATGCAGAATGAGTCATCTGGTAAGGTAGTAAGTTCCCACTGCTGGAGGTACCCAGCATCCTGAGGTGATGAAGTGGGTTTGAAGTCTAGCCTCTTAAATGTTCTCAAACAACACAAAATGGATGAAGTTTTAGCGCCCCGCACACTGCTAACAGTGACTACATAGAGCATGTGGGTTGTAGGTTATGCTCGGTTTCTACTGGAATAACTGTAGGGTAATACCCCTTCTCCCCTATCCAAAAAGCCTATCAGAACATGAGTGAAAGAGACATTATTGTAGCATAATTTTGAGTCTGTTCTAATTCACAAAGGAAAAAAGGACATCTCTAACAAGCTTTCATATTTTATTGATAATGCAATACTTTTATCTAAGCAAGTAAGCACCTGGTAACTACTGGCCTCGGGGGTTGCACTAGATGATCTCTAAGGTTTGTCCAACCAAAAGTTGAGTCTAAACCAAGGGCTAGAGTGCCTACAGAGTGTTTAGTAATTTACCCACAGGACTTCTGGCAGGTATGACATGTAGTATTGTGCTTCTGCCTATCTCATGGGTGACAAGAGGCCCATAAACATACAAAGGTTAAAATGACTTTATACTTCACCCTAGAACTGCCTAGGGAAATGGTGACAAGTTTTAGAAAGCAACTGTGACCTTTCTATGCACTCCTTTGTCTGCAGAAGTACCAGTTGAGACAGCTCTCTTTGTAAAGGGTCATCTCTATCCGTTAGCAGAGCTCGGAGATAGAAAAGACATTTGTCATTACCAGCCTCTAGCAATGAAGACATTTCAAATCAGAAATGCTATGAGATTGTGGGATGCCAGATCAGATGTTACAGAGGCTGGAAAACTCCCATCTTGCCTGAAAATGCCATGTAGGGACCTTTCCCAATCTTTGATCTTTGAAGCCACTGGAGCCAAGCTAGCTGGCCATTGCATATTTTCATGACATCAAGTCCCTGTGAGTGGAAACACTGTTCTATTTTGTACCATAGGATTTGGCATGATTCTAGGTCACTGCTTTGTTGAAATTACAAAAAATGGATGTTTCTGGGGGACACCAGGGGCATTAGAGATTGTTGGAATCAATGTACAGAAATGTGAAAAAGTGGGACTTAGTCTTTGTCAAGAGGCTCAGAGAGTGACTATACCTTATTATTTCTGGTTCTCATCAAGAAACAAATGAATACCTTATGGCCACCACTGCCCCACATCTCAGGATTCTAGAATCAAACCTTTCTCCCTTCTTTTCTCACTCTACATTTCTCCTTGGGTATACTCCTTGGAGTATAAAATGTCCTTTCATGATGATAATTATCACCTAAAGTCTATACCATCATTCCACGTATTGGTGCTAAATTTCAGACCTGTATATCCAACTACTAACCAGTCATCTTCAGAAGTCTGGATGTTCTCAAACCAGAATTCATCATTTGACAAGTCCTGGCCCTTCCTTCTCACCTCCCCCCCACTTTCCTACCAACAAACCAGTTTTCCTCCATGTACTTCCAGACTTAGCTGGTGGCACCACCATTGGCCCATCAGAAACATCGCTGTCCCACTGGACTCCTTTTCCTTCACCACTGAGGTCTCAGCAATTTTCATGCACACTTTCTGATTGGAATCTTGGCCTCTAGTTAAAAAATCTCTGTGTGATCTTTCTAAAACACCAATCTGATCATGTCAGCCTCCACCTATCCCCATCCCCACCTCCAGCCCCCTCCATCTCCCCACCCCCACCTCCACTTAATGCTTCCAACTTTCCTCATCACTTGTGGAGTAACATCCAGGAGGGATCTAACCCTTATATTTTTTCCCATTCCCCCTGCACTTAATCTGTGTTTTAGATTTATCCATCTTTAAGCATCTCCATATTCCATACTAGTTCTTGCCACTCTATCTTTGCTCTTCTTTCCTCCGCCTGATGCTTTTCCCACTTCATCCATCTGGTAAATTCTTATTTGTGCTTTAAAACCCACTAGTGTGCCACCTCTTCCTGGAAGTCTTTCCTGACTCTCCTGCTCCTTTTTGTCTCTTCATCTTATACCTGCAATCTCTATTTGTATCCCTCTATTGTCACTGGAAATCCTTTAATGAGCCATGAGCTTCTTGAGAACAAGGATTGTGCCTTAGTTTTCTTTGCCTGTTTGGTTCTGGGTACTGAATCTGGCAAACACTAGAAGCAAATGACTCTGTAAGTGTAAAGGAGATGCTCTCAACTACACTCTAAAGGGGAGGGAAGGGAGAGAGGAGGACAGATTTTTTTTTTTTTAAGCCATCAACAATGTTTCTTGTCCTTTAAAGATGGACATTGAGATTCACCCGTGAAGGCACACGATTCCTTCATTTCTGGAAGACTTTAATGATCCTTTATGAAGAGGTGAAGCTATGATCCTCAGTCCAATGAAGCGCATCTGGAATAGTGAGGATCCAAACTATTCCACATGAAAATATAAGTGGTAGTCTTTACTGATGATAGAGAGGCATCCCCAAGGTTATCATGCTACTGAGAGACTGGTCGTAGACTGAGAGTGAGGATGAAATGGGGTGTTTCCCTGAGTGTCAGGGATCTGGATCAGATAGGCAGGAACTTGGCAAGAGAACTCATTTTGTAGGAATACAAACTGGCTTAAGCAGCAAGGTCACAGGCTGGGATAACCAAGAAGGGATCTCTGTGGGAGAGCATGGCCAAGGGACTTGAGAAAAGACACCTGTGGTGTCCAGTTGTTGTTTTGTTTTTTTTCCTGTGGTGTCCAGTTTTAAGGCATCCCTAACTCCCTGTATCATTCCCTCCAGCACCCTATTCTCCAGTAAAGCTTTATGAAATGTCACAGCCCCATCTTAGCTGAACTCTGGGGAATTAGTACAGTAGCTAACATCCACTGTCACAGAATAAACACAAAGACCTCCAAAATAGTCTAAAATGGAGGCAGAGTAATTGCCCACTAGGCAAAGAAGAATCATGTTCCTTAAGAAAAGTGAGTGAGTTTTCTGTAAGCTAAAAGCGAAAGGGACAGATACGATGTGCAGAAGGGGAAGTTTTTTTCAAATTTCTGATTATTTCAAAAGTGGATTGTAAAGTCTCTCTTGAGATTAGTTACTTTTCTGGTTTAGAATTATTGAGGTGCAGGTATGGTTCTAAAACATGCTCAGAATAGGCTGCATTAGGCTCTTAGGGGTCTCAGTGTCACTCAGCGGGCAAATTTGAATAGAATGCTTGAGGCTTCATGAAATTTTTATTTAACGTTTTTGTTGGAGTAAAACAGTACATAGTTTATAACAGTCTAGTCTTCACACAGAAAGTGGCCATAGTTCAAGGTCAGAAGTCAGTCCAAGGTGACAAGCAACAACCAGGGCGAATGTTTCAGTGTTCCTGAGAAACTCCCAAGGCACCCCAGAGAGGCTTACTTGGTAGAATATTAGGGGCTCAGATGATGGCTATTTGGAGAGAGACTTCTGAACTTGGAGCAACTAGGGCTACCAGGGTTTCTGAATGTCACCCCCAAATTAAAATTGCCTTGATACCTAGTTCTTCCCTGTAATTAGTAACATTGGCTCTTACCTTTGTATCAGTTGAACTCAGGGAAAATACCACATCAGAATTAAAGGTGGGAAACTGAATCTATTTTGCACAAAGACAATCATGCTCTGAGTTATACACCAAAACCCACAGTTTTGTCTACGTAAGCAATACAAGGCTTCCCCAATCTTTTAAAGAAATATTATCATTTCCTTTCCATGAAAAATTACCAGAGGTATTGTTCTTTTTTTTTTCAATACAATTAAAATTGTATATGGTAGGGAAGTTTTTAATTAGTCCATTCTGAGCTGGAACTGTATGTGCTCACTGCAGTAGGAGTCTAATAAATTACTTCATAATCTCAACCGCAGGCTTTGTGTTGGAAAATACTCATTAGTTTGCACCAGCAGCCAGTGGCTTCCTGTGAAAGATCTAAGAAACACGCTGCAGTAGGTGTAGAGCAAGTTGCTTGAGCAGAACTTCTGGGGCAGTGAAAACAAATGGGCCTGCATAGTGAGAGAAGCCATGCGGATCTGAGCTTCAGTGTCTGGGGACAAAAGAACTTCTGGAAATTGCATGCCAGCCCCTTCTGCCCAGTCCACACTTTCCTGCTCATATAGCTCTTCTCCCACCCCCCAGTCAAAAGCTTGCCTGCTTGCTTTCAGCTCTTCCATATATAAATCAAATGCTTGGAAATACTTGTCCCAAACTAGTAAGGCAATGCATATACTGTTCGGTTGAGATACATACATATGTACATACACACACACACACCAGTGGGCAAAATGCTATTAGCCCAGCTGGTAAGAATAGTTCCTCTCAGGGGGAGCATAGGATTTGATGTTAGTCACTTGGAGGAAAGGTTGAGGCATGCTCTTATAATAAAAGATGTTCCCTAAATTGCTTTCTAAGGAGAGAGTGTCTTGCTGATCTCAGGATTCTAATATTGTTGCACTCTGGTGGTTTGGTAAAGAAGTTTGGGTGATTGCTGGGGTAGAACTGTTCTGCAATATGAAGAGGTGAAAATTTGAAACTGGGGGTGGAGGGTTCAGGGAGAGAACCAAGAAAGCCAGGCTTTGTAAGCAAGAAAGGAAAGAAGGAAAAATGTACTTCTCAGCAGAGCAGGAGAGGTGAATGTCTAAGGGGATTTTGAAGTTATTTGCTGTAGCATATACATAATAAACTCCTCCCTCCATTTGCCCTAGAAAACAGTTTCCCAGAAGCAGACCCTGAGGCTAGGATTCCTATGCAAGGGGCTTATTAAGGAGGTGCTGCCAAGGGAGCACGAGATAGAGAAGAGGGAAAAGTCAAGCTAAAATACAATCCAGGCAAAACCCATCGCCTGATCCCACAGGGGAACTGTGGAGCCTAAGTACAGCTCAGTGTTGTCCCCACTGGTGGTAAGGGAGCTGGGCTCTCACACTCCTGCACCTGTCAATCATTGGTCAAGGGTGGGGTAGAGGAAGGGGATCAATTCGCAAGCACTCTGGCTCTGTTATGGAGGACAGTGTTCACTGAGGAAGAGTTATACAAGGTGTTGCGTGCAAGAAGCCAAAGGGGTAGGGGAAGGCAGAGCACAAAATGGTAAAAGGGGATCTGAGGAGATCTGATAGAGCACTGATAGTGTCCACTACATTAATCTGTAATAAAGTCTACATTTGCTCACCACTGATTGTGTAGGAGTCCATTTTTTGTGGTAATGAAAGAAATAAACCTGACATATGCGTTCAGGTCAAAATCTTTAGGGGGTAGAAGCAGAGACTGTCCTTGTAGGTGCAGAGAATGAGGAACACCTGACATCTAACTCCGTAGGCTTTTGGAACCAACCTCACAATTGCATCCAAATATATATTAATGTATACTCATGAAGCTATACTGCTGACGCTAGATTGAGATGCAATTTCTGTTATCAAAATGGGATCTATATGTGGGAGGTACGTGTATTCACATCTCTAATCATTTCTCCTAGTAAAATGTCCATAACTCCTGCTTGCCCACCTCACACAGTCTGACGCCAGCCTCTCGCTCCAGTTTTATCTCAGCCAAACTCCTGCCATGAGCTGCCCCTCATCCACACTCCATGCTGCCCTTGCACAATAGCCACAACTAAACTAAAACTTCACATGTACCAAGCACTGAGACAATATGGGTCATGGGTGTCACTTAATCCTAACTCCATGCCTTAGATGTTATTTTATTTCACAAGTGAGAAAACTGCATCTTGATGAGGTAAAGTCCAAGTTCTCTAAATGGGTAAGGGGTGGGGCTGCATTTCGACCTAGGACCTGGCGAATGAAGAGTCTGCTTTTAGCTGCCGTGCTCCTTTCTCCACCGACATTGTCTCCCCTTCTAAAGCCCTTTCCCCACTTCAGAAAGTCCATGCCCTACCATCTTCCAAGAGCCAGTGCCCATGCTATCTCCTCCACAAAACGTTTTAAATTAGGCAGAATTCTTGGAGGGAAGGGATAGAAATCCAATATACAAGAAAGGGAAATTATTGGCTTGAGCATTTGGGAAAAATACTGGAGTGGTCTACATGTTCAAAGGGATTGCCATAGGAACCAGTGCTTAATAGGGACTTAATGCAGCTAGAATCTTCTTTCTACCTCTATCATTCATCTACACCCGCCCCCAGCCCAATAGCTTCAGCAATATGAGATACCTCTCTCTCTCATCATCCATTTATCAACCCAGGAAGGCACCTGATTGGCCTTATTTGGGTCATGTGCTTAACCCCTGCCTTAATCTCAGAGTCCAAGGGAATGGATTATTATGATCAGCGAGACCACGGACACTGGATTGTGACATGAGGAAGGGGGTGGCAGAAAACCACTCTGGCCAGTTCATAGCAATCGCTACTACAGTTCATTAAACCATCTATGAAGATCCAGAGAGAATTACTCTGTTCCGCTTTCTCTGGCATAAAACGACCATTTTATCATGCTCACAGACTCTATGGGTCAGGAATCTGGATGGGACACAGCAGGGATAGCTTGTCTCTGTTCTACAGCGTCTCTTAGATGAAAGACTTGAAGCCAGGGGTTAGAATCATCTGAAGGCTCATTCATTCACATGAGTGGCAGCTGAAGATGGCACTCAGCTTGGGGCTCAGTTCCTTTCCACGTGGCCTCTCCATGTGGTCTCTCTGTGTGAGATGGTTTGGGTTTTCTCACAGCAAGGTGCCTGGGTTCTAAAGCTGAGCATCCTGTGAGAGAAAGCCATGTGGGAACTGTACTGCCTTTTCTAATTTAGCTTCAACCTGCTGCATTCAATTTGTTGGAGCCTCACAAGCTTGCCCAGATTCAAGGCGGGGGGTGGGGGGTGGGAAAGAGACTCCACCCATTGATAAGGTATAGCAAAATTCTGGAAGAGAATGTGGGACCAGAAATATTGCTGTAGACATTTTTGGAAAATACAGACTGTCACACATTTTTCCCTGTGAATTCTCTTTATGTTTGTAATATCTCCCCTAAATTACTGTGAGCTCTGTGAGATATTCATCTTTGTATTTCCGTGCAATGCCTTGAGCAAGACCTTACACACAATAGGTCTTCAAAACATGTTGATTAGCTAAATATCTCTAACCTAATAGCATCATAATTTTTCCACCAACTAACTGTGTGACTGTGAGAAATTTATGCAACATCTCTGAGACTCCGTTTACAAACTGAGAAAGTTTAACTAAAGTTGTGGTTTCTAAACATTCTGGTTTAGCAGCAAGTTACAAATCATTTTCTTCAAATTACATCTAATGCAGAATTCCAGTATGTAAAACAGATTGGGGTGGGGGGAAGCCAGATGTGGATAAGAGGGAACGCCGGTGCACTGTTGGTGGTAATATGAATCAATACAGCCACTATGAGAAACAGTGTGGAGATTCCTCAAAAAAATCAAAAGAACTACTATATGATGACCCAGCAATCCCACTTTTGGGTATATATCCAATGGAAATGGAGACAAGATCTTGAAGAGATACCTGCACTCCCATGTCCACTGTAGCTCTATTCACAATACCCAAGATATGGAAATAACCTAAGTGTATGTCAACAGATGAATGGATAAAGATGTTGTATGTGTATGCAGTGGACTATTATTCAACCATTAGAAAGAAGGAAATCCTGCCTGTTTCGACAACATGGATGAAACTTGAAAGCATCATGCTGAATAAAGTAAGTCAGACAGAGAAAAATAAATACTGCATGGTATCATTTATATGTGGAATCTAAAAAAGCCTAGCTAATAGAAACTGAGACTGGGGTGGTGGTTTCCAGAGGCTGAGGAAAAGGGAAGGGACAGTGGAGGAACTGGGAAGATGTTGGTCAAAGAGTACAAACTTCCAGTTATAAGATAAACAAGTTCTGGGGATTACACAACATGGTGATTATAGTTAATAATACTGTATTATATACTTGAAAATTGCTAAGAGAATAGATCTTAAATGTTCTCCCCACAAAAAAAGGAAATGGTAATTATGTGATGTAATGGAGGTGTTGGCTAAAGCTATGGTGGTAATCATTTGCAACATGTGAGTAAATCAACATTTGGTACACCTTCAATTTATACAATGTTATATACCAATTATATTTCAATAAAGCTGGTGGGGAAGAAAAAAACACAGAAATGCTCTCTTTGAAGCAGGTATAAGAGGACTGGAGAACTGCCCAGTTCTCTCCCCTCCCACTGGTTGCCATAGATGACCCTGAGACAGTATCATGGAGCTAGTAGCCATCTTCTATTTTTAATCTTCTAGAATCTCTTCTGATAACAGAATCTACCTCTTTTCTGAGGAACCTCAACCTCCTCGCCATCACCATTCTCCCATTCCACTTGGTTCTTCACACAGAACTGACCCCAGTTCCCAACTCTAAAGATGAGAATGTGACCCAGACCTGCCCAAGCAGAGTCACCAAGATTGGTTTGAAAATGAGAGTGACCCATTTAGGGTCAGTGAGACTCAATTCTAAGACTTTTTACTGAAAATATCAGGAAGGAAGATGCTCTTTGTTCTGGGATTGCTCAGCCAGTAGAATAAAAGCCTAAAGCTGCTGTTTGCTGCTTTATGGGAGTCTGACTGACAATAAAGCTCTAAAAGAGAGGGAAGATGAACTAAGAGACAAGAGTGAGAAAAGCAGGCAAGTGGTGAGTTGATAACATTATTTGAGCATCTGGATCCAGGCACGCCTGTTGCTAATATTAACCCTGGATTTTTCCAGACAGTTTGATTGTTTTGCCCCACTTCTGAATGAAAGATTAGAGCAAATACACAGAACTGAAGGTTCTATGGAACACAGTTTGAAAACCACTGCAGGAGATCATCTTTCAGGTCCCTTGCCCTTCATGAACCTCTGAAGGTATAGATCTTTCAGCTTTTCATCATTTGTCACTATAGCACCATAGCACTGGAAATGCATTGGTTTCTTGGAAATTACAGAATATCTAATGGCTATGAGGACACTAGGAAAATGCCTGTGGATGGATACAAGACTCACTTATGATACCATCTGACATTTGCTCTAAGGCAACCCAGACTTTCTGTTTCTAGGATTGAACTCAGTAAAGCTTGGAAGCTTTTAATCATACATAAATTCTATATTAAAAAGCTGTATGTGAGGGGCGCCTGACTGGCTCAGTCGGAGGAGCATGCAACTCTTGATCTCAGGGTCATGAGTTCAAGCCGCTCCTTGGGCATAGAGATTACATACATACATACAAACATACATACATACATAAATAGCCATATGTCTTCTGTAGGAAAAACCACATCAATGGGCCTTTAAAATTTTTGTTAATTGTGGAGTCAGGAAAGCAGACTGTTAAATGCCCATTTTGGCAGAAGAAAAGGAAGAGCCTGACCAACCAACTCTGATGGGCTAAGTGTGCTGGTTTCTGCCATGCCTTTAGCAAAGCCTTGTTCACTCATCTATGGAGGAGTGGTGGTGGTCTCTCCCACATGCTCCTAGACATGCTTTAGGGGTTAAAAGCAAAACCTGGTGCTTTTTAGCTCTTCTATTAAGACTCCTGAAATATCTCTTTGAATTTTTCTCTACCCTGCAGGGGGCCATTTATAGATCTATATCAAGAATACGGAACCACCTCAAAACCACGAATGAATCTCACAACCTAGTCAATGTTGACCACAGTAGGATCTGATGTCTTTGGCAAAGGATGTTATTCCAGCCTATCTCAGGGCCCAAAAGAGTCCTGGTGCTGAGTCAAGTTGGATGCTTTGCCTCTGCATGATACTGTGTCTACTCATTTTCCTGTAGTTATTTCAAAGAGATTCCATAATACAGGAGGATTACCACAAAGATGATTTCTAAATGGTATTTAAATAGGAACCCCTACTCTTTTTCCATGCTTTTCTTAAGTCACCTTTGTACCTTTCCTATTTGCAAATGGTATTGCGGAAACATCTGTGTTTTAAGTTGAGTCCCTATCATTTGCAGGAATTCCTCTCTCTTTTTTCTCTGCTGCCTCATCCTGCCTGGAATCAGACTCGGTTATGTCACAATCATTTTCAGGAAGTGCTGCCAGAGGCTCAAGATTATGACTTTCCCATACAGAACAATATCATTTTCAGGGTAATTTCTCTTAGAAATATATACCTCAAAGGGAACATGAGGAGGTGGTGATGAGACAAGAGAGGGGTCTGGAGGCTCAGCTTCAGGGGTCTCCTACAGAGGACGCTCTCGCTCATGAAAAGAGACTAGGCAGGGCCCCAGTACATAGCAGGTACTTCATAAGTGCCAAATGAATGAATGAATCAGTGACTGGAAGAGTGGCATAAAACATGCAATTTCACCCATTTCAGTGAATTCGCATAGGAGTCCAATAGCAGAAGAGGGAGAAATGATATGTGATCACCTATTGTCCCTGGGGGATAAACTTGAGGATACCGAAATACTTTCTTAAAGATTATTTTCCTAGATTCTTACCATACTGATGCTTAGAATCAAGGAACATCAAAATTGGAAAGGACCTTATATGCAAAAATTCTCCTAAAAAATTCTTCTGGGGTGCCTGGGTGGCTCAGATGGTTAAGAGTCTGCCTTCGGCTCAGGTCATGATCCCAGGGTTCTGGGATCGAGCACCACATAGGGCTCCTCGCTCTGCGGGAAGTCTGCTTCTCCCTCTCCCACTCCCCCTGCTGTGTTCCCTCTCTCACTGTCTCGCTCTCTCTGTCAAATAAATAAAATCTTTAAATAAATAAATAAATAATTCTTCTAAAAATCTATAATTGGCCCTGAAGATCTCCAAACTGAGTTTTTCTGAGCATATTGTGGAATATTAAGAGGTGTTATTTGGGGTAAGAAATACAAGTTTTGAAACAAGTTTTGGAAGCAACATGGTAAACAGAAGTAAATAGGCATCTTTACTGCTGGGTTCTCATAGTCTTTTTTTTTTGTATAAACAGTATTTGTTTATCATTAATAAAGTGGAGGTCTGCATCTTCCCTCCCCTCCAGCACATCTTGTCTCTCTCATAATCTTTACTGGCCATTGTTTATTGTAAATCTTCTAGGGGCAATATAGTGGACAATGTTCATCAAACATTTTTAACACAGAATCCCTTTTTTTTAGTTTCTCCTATTCCTATTACAAGGGTCTTTGATACATGCTTTTGGAAAGGCTGTCCTAGAACAAAGTTCTGATTGTATTTCTCCTATGTATATATTCAACACAAGGGAGAATCTATTCTCGTCCCCTTCTTTTTCAAGCTCTTTTCTTCCTAATAATGTAGTCCTAAAACTGTATTAAAATATCTTGGCTCTCCCTAAGTTATTTAATGAAATATGAATAAAAATACCAACAGTTTTTTAAACTAGTAAAGATGAGTCTAATGTTCAGATGGAAGAACAAACAAAAACAACAAGATAAAGAAGGAATACGGGTTGTTACCATCAGATGTCAAAACATATTAGAAAGATAAAATAAAACTGTGTTAATAATTGCACATGTCCACATCAACAGATAACAGTGGAACAGAATAGAAAAATGCACCAAATATCCACAGGCGCTTGAAATTAGTGGGGAAATGGTAAGCACTGCAATTTTTAGAGTTGAAACACTGACTAGCCATTAAGACAAAAAAAAAAAATCAGATCCATAGTTAACATCTTATGCCAGACTAAATTCCAAATGTTCTTAATGGACAAAAGATTTAAGTGTAATGAATGAAATCATAAAAGCACTGGAAGAAATTATGGAGGAATTTGTTTTATATCTTAGAGTGGGAAAGACCTAATTATAATAAAAACCCAAAAGCCATACAAGAAATGAATGGAAAATCTGACTACAAAAAAAAATATCAAAGGTTCTACATGGCAAAACCCAACATCAACAAAGCCAACAAACTGGGGAAAAAAGTTTGCAACTCATATCACAGAGGAAGAGTCAATTCCCTAGTATAGATGAACTCCTACTGATCAGTAAGAAAAAAAGACTAAAAACTGCCATAGAAAGGATATAATCATTCCACAGGGAAGGAAATACACATCTGCCATAGAAAGGATATAATCATTCCACAGGGAAGGAAACACATCTCTTAAAACATTGGAAAAAACAATCAACTTCATTCATAATAAGAGAGACTCAATATAAACTATAGTGAGATATCATTTATCATAGTATGTATAGTAAACTACTCTGTGTAGAAGAAAAGATTAGAGGGGAGAATATGCTAAGTCCCAGTATATACATAAAATACATCTGCAGGTTTGCCTGAGAAAAATCCTAACACTGTTGCTTGGAGGGAAACTTGGTAGTTGAGAGACAAGGAGAGAAGGGATACTTCGCTGTCTTTTCTTTTGTAGCTTTAGAATTTTGAATCATGAATGACTTCGAAACATGTGAAAAAACTAAGAAATAAAGTTGGATCTAAGAAAATCTATTTTTATTTTCTTTCCACTACATCAGTCGGCTCAGCTATGGCTGACCTCTGCCACTGCCCTCCTCTGGTTTCCAAGGGTCCTTTAAGAACTGCAAGGGCTGCTCAAAGTCTTCGTAACACCCAGGGCTGGTTTCATAGCCCATGAAATGAAAGTTGTCCTCAGAACATTGCCACATGATTTCAGAACACATTTTAATGTGATGTTTCTGACAGAGCAGCTGTGGCTTCACTTAGCAGAATATTTGAGCATTTTAGTCTAAATACGGCAGTTGGGTTCCTAGAATAAAAGGTGGTGAAGGGATGGAAGTATGAAACCGTGGAAAGAGACTGATTCTCTAGGTGGCACATATTAAATTTCAGAACCGTAAATTTTATTTTTACATTATTCTCCTGATTAGATTTTATAACATAAGTAATATTTATCTCAACTCAAATACATAGATATACATGTTTTGCTTTTTGTCTCTTACCTTTCAACTGATAAAATCTGATTATTTTCCTCACAGCACTGGGTGAAGAGTTGTAGGATGTTACAGCTAGAAGAAACCAGAAAGAGCCTTTAATGGTGTTGTTCAGCAGAAATAATCTGTTTGCTAGGTATCAAGGGAATATCAGGTGACCTCCTTCCCTCTGCATTTGAACCCATTGCCCATTTCTGGTAAGATTCAATACAACAGTCCTTTTCAGACTCTGAAAAGACACGTGGGGTCATGATAGCTTCTATTAACATATATTAAGCTTCCTGGGAGGGTGGTAAGGAGAACTAAGGGAAGCCTCAGAATAGCAGAGTTAAACAGGCTTAGAAAATACCATGACAGCCTACCAGCATCATGGGAGCAAGTAATTCAAACTCAGTTCAAACAAACAAACAAAGTTACAATGATTTATATGGGTTATGCCTCCCTCCACTTTACACAATCATGTTGTAGTTCAACCTTCTCCCATTTTAAAAAGGAAAACACATCCTTTTTTTTAAGATTTTTTTTTAAGATTTTATTTTTTAAGATTTTTTTTAAGATTTTATTTTTTTTAGATTTTTTTAAAGATTTTATTTATTTATTTGACAGAGAGAGAGATAGCGAGAGCAGGAACATAAACAGGGGGAGTGGGAGAGGGAGAGGGAGAAGGAGGTTTCCTGCTGAGCGGGGGGCCCTATGCGGGGCTCGATCCCAGGACCCTGGGATCATGACCTGAGCCGAAGGCAGCCGCTTAACCGACTGAGCCACCCAGGCTCCCCTTTAATGACCATTCTCATCTCCCAGTCCAACCCCCTTGCACAACCATAATAATCCCAATCTTTTAAGCAGCAAGGAACCAAGACAGAAAGGAGAATTAAAGCTGCAAGCACAAGCTTTGCTCCCATTGTGAAGGAAACACATCCAATCATTCTTCTTGTGTGCATCTCACATCTCATGCTACTTAATACCTGCCTTTGACATTGAACGTGTCCTCAGATGGATCCAGACTGTCCTGACATTTTAAAACATATCAAATGGGCCCATATCAACTATGGAATTTCTTCTTTTATCCAATGTTCACATCTCATTTGTATATCACAAATGTTTGAGAAAAGAATCTGCAAATAAAACCAGTTTGGAATCCACTACCTAGACTGAACAAAGCACCATAAATGGAAGGAAGATAATGACAGGATGGCCCCACCCACAGAGAGGGTCATGTGGGACTTTAGAGAGCTCCAAGCCCTGAGGACAGAAGAATACAACCTGCTGAGGATTCGAGATAGTTGTTGACCGCATATCCCCTACTCTCACCACTACTCCCCCTGTTGAGTCTCCCCTCAAGTATTTGAAGTATGCCCAGTACGATGAACGACCGTTGATACTGATGAGATTTCTACTCTCTTGTTCTCTTGTTCCCAGGTAAAGGATCTTCCCTAAAGGAAGCCATTTTGGAGCAAATACTGCCAGTTCTCTCCCACCTTAGTCTAGTTCTTCTATATGGGAGAGTCACTTATCTGACTAATGAGATGGGGAGATCCTGACTTCCACTGGTTCACATTCCCCCGAGAGTGGGGCCCTGAGTTAGATGAGAACAGTGCTGGCCTTTACCTTCTTGTTTTCTCTGACTGTTTCAGACTTGCTCAGAGCCCATGCACGGTGGATACCTGTGTTCCTGATCTGCATTCAGGAAACAACAAAGTGCATCTCTGTCTCAGGCTCCAGTGTTCCAACTTGCCTCTCTCTGCTCTTTTCTTTTTCTGGGGTGCTCTCTCTTTCTCTTGCATTTGACAAGATAGGAAGTAGGCTCCCTTCGGCAGCTGGCAGTTTATGTGGGGCTAGAGTTCTTTGTGTAGACATCCTTTCCCTCAGATGAGTCCCCAGGTCTAGGCTGAGGTGGAAGGAAAGTAGTAGGAAATCTTACTCTGTCCCAAATCCAAGCTATGTTCTCCAACACAATAGATTAGAAGTCCTTTATCTTGGACAATATATCTGATATTATACTTTAAGTCTCATTTGTCTTTTAGCGTCTATTTCTAGAATTGTTAGAATGCAAAATGGAAAAGAGGTCGAGAATCCCAAAAATCTCCAACACTCACCATAGGGTTCAAGCAGTCATGGGATCCTTTTGCCTTATATGGATCATGGTGCTCACCTGTCCACCTAGCAAGGGTATATGGGTATATTAACTGCCCCAGAGTTACTGGAAAGAGAAAAATTATGGTCACTGTATTATACCTTAGTGCTTCCAGCCGGAGGCCTGTGTATCAGTGGCCTAAACTGGGAAGAATGTAGGCATTGGAGTCAGCCAAACTTCAGCTTCAATTTTAACTCTTCTACCTATTCATTCTATAACTCTGGACAAGTTACTTAAGTTCTCTGATCCCCTGTTTCCTCATCAACAAATGGGAATGATAATTCTTTTCCTGTCGGTTTTTTGTGAATTAAATTAAATGGAATCATATACATTATCATAGCATATAAATTAAGTTAAATAATATACATTAAGTGCTTAGCATATAGCCAGTGCCTCCAAAATTGAGCCTATTAATATTTCTGTGTAGCTGTAACTGGTAACCCAAGGGGTTCTCCTTGGATCTACTTGGCTATACTAACTCCAATAGTAATATATGCAATCTCACATACGGAGCTGCAACCCTGGAAGGCCCAGCCTTTGCTTGCTAAGCATCCCCATAAAGAAGAGTGCATCTGGTGGCAGCAGGGGGTGGGAGAATGGGGCACATAAGCTGTGAATCTGTGGGTCCTTGGGTGGTGGTGAAGCTCCTGAGAGAGCCTGGCACAGTGAGGAGGGGTTGTTAAGCCAGGGACAGCCTTTGGCAACAGTGTCAAGGAAGAAGAACAGCTGGGGGGGTGGCACTGGCAGCCATGAGGTGTGCGAGGGTAGGTTGGCCATTGCTAAGGCACCAATAGAAATTTCATGGAGCAGAAGCCAACTAAGGCTTCTGAGGCAGCTCAGCATGGCCTTGGCCTGGACCCTCTTGCAGATGGCAACAGCTATAGCAGTGAGATCCTGAACTACTTCAGGAGCAGTGATGGGTACCAGCGATATGAGTTCTGTCTGTGTGGACCACAGGGAGGACAGCTCAGGGACGGGGTGTGGTAAGCACCCAGTGATGTCAGCAGCCTCATGGTTTGTTTCATGAGTGTGTTCACTTTTTTAGGGCTGCTGTAACAAAGTACCACAAACAGGGTGGCTTAAACAACAAAAATGTATTTCCTCACAGTTCTGGAGACTAACAGTCCAAGATTAAGGTATCAGCATGGTTGTTTCCTCCTAAAAGCCAGAAGGGAAAATCTGTTCCACGCCCCTCTCCTAGCTTCTGGTGGTGTGCTGTCAATCTTTGTTGTTTCTTGGCTTATAGTTGCATTACCATGACGTGTGCCTTCATCATCACATGGCATTCTCCCTGTGTGTGTGCCTATTTCTGTGTCCAAATTTCCCCTTTTTATAAGGACACCAGTCATATTGGATTAAGGCCCACCCTAATGGCCTTATTTTAACTTGATTACATCTATAAAGATCTTATTTGCAAATAAGGTCATATTCTGAGGTACTGGGGGTTAAGATTTCAACATATCTTTTTGAGGGACACAGTTCAACCCATAACAATAAGATAGTCTCAGAGGCAGCAATGGGGTCATTCTTAGAATGCCTGGGTACACTATCTCCCCAGTGGGATGGGAATGGAACCCCCAAGGATATAATGCTCTGGCCTAAAGGATAATTCCAGACTTCCAAGGAGCATTTCCCACTTCCAGAGCCGAAAGGCCATCCATCATGATTGCCCCCCCAACAACTCTCTGCCAGCACCCTTCCCCAGAACATCTTCCCCTCAACAATTTTCCTCTTAGGAGCAGGGTGCTGTTCTAGCTCACTGCTCATCTTGTGAACACACAGGGGCCCATGAAGGAAGATGTGGATGAAGAGGCAAAGTTATGACTACTGAGGATACTCTGTAGGCAAAGGGCCAGTAACCCTTACTGGAAAGAAAATCATTCAGAGGCCAGCCAAGGATAAATACATGGGTCAGACTCAGGAGTCAAGGCTGGTATGGACATAATGGCATTTAAATGCCTGTGTGGGGGTCCTTTGGGAATCCTAGGACTAGTCCCCTGCTGTCTCTCTCCCTGATAAATAGGGACAAGATGCCAAGCTGACACTAAAGGGATTCCTGACCAAACAGGGATTCAAGTTTCCAGGACTGGATAAAAGGCCTAGTCTTTTATTTCACTTGGACATCAAAGCTACACCCACAATGACACATCATAACCTGCTTGGTTTGTTAAAGGTATTTTCATCACGTCATCAGAAATTCTGAATTTGCTCTGCTGGCAAGTGGCTAGCAGACAAAGGTAAGTAAAAATCTTTGTTATCTGGATATCCATTACCAGTCTGTCCATAAGCCAGGGAATTCTTCCTTCAAGTGATATCTTGAATTATGAAGAACCAGGTGAAGATGCCAGAGGCTACAGTAGAAACTGTTGAGAAGATGAAGCAGAAAGCAAATCCACAGACTGAAACAGACATTCATGGGCCAGGGGCATAGGTTAATATTACCACTATTAAAAGTGGTGTGGAAAATTGGGTGACCGATTTAATCACACCCTCCCCCACGCTGGTCTTCAGAACAGAGGCAAGGCAAAAATAGTGTCAGCTTTAATACTGGCCAAGCTGATTTAAGATTGAAGCTGACCTTTCTGGTCAAAGAAGGCACCTCTTACTACATACTTCTAGGTCTGGTTGTGGCGGTCTGATCTGAGACAGCTGGGTCTGCAGAACAGGTACTTCCCCAACCTACAGTGTGGAGTGTCACAGCGCATCCAATACCCACAGATTGCAGGAAAGAATCAAAGAGAGGAAAAATCTCTAGGCTGCCTCTAGAACACTGACATCCAACCAGGTTGCAGGTTAGAATTACTGGGAACTTTTAAAACCCCTGATGCCTGAACAACAGCGACCACCTTCGAATCTTGAGGTTGGACCAGGCGCTAGTACATACTTGAAAGCTCCCAGGCAATTCCCAAGTGCAGGTAGGGTTGAGAAACAGTGCTCTGGGGCTAAGCCTTAACCCACGTGTGTTCTTTTTTTTTTTTTTTTTAGATTTTATTTATTTATTTGACAGAGAGAGATAGCGAGAGCAGGAACACAAGCAGGGGGGAGTGGGAGAGGGAGAAGCAGGCTTCCCGCAGAGCAGGGAGCCCGATGCGGGGCTCGATCCGAGGACCCTGGGATCATGACCTGAGCTGAAGGCAGACGCTTAACAACTGAGCCACCCAGGCACCCCAACCCAGGTGTGTTTACCAAAAGGAAAGTTGAAGCAGAAAAAGAGAATGTGCATGGTTTAGGGTAGGCAGGCCTCAGAGATGGGGTCAAGATCAGCAGAAATTTTTCCTCAGTGAGTCTCCTCAATCAGGTAAGTCATTCTTGCCAGAAGAGGAAAGTGAGGGGGAAGAGACAGGCAGGGGCCTCCTCCCCAGGATTTCTGTCAGCAAAATGCCTATTCTGTGGGCCAAGACAAAAGTGTGAGGAAACAAAGAGTATGGCAGCCCCCCTAACAACATAACAGTCATAACAGCGACATTGACTCAATTCCCACTGTGCACCAGGAGCTGTTCCATCTACTCTTGTACATTTAAACTTTGGAACAATCCTGTGAGGTAGGTCTAATTATCCCCATTTTACCAATGAGGAAATGGAGGACATGGAGAGGTTAAGTCACTTGCCAAGTTCGGGGAGTAACTGAATCACACGGCTGGTTTGTCTGGCTATGGAGTCTATACTGTTCTGTCTGTATGACAGTTAGCTAGTTATTCTTCTAAAGAACAGAGAGAGAAACAAAATTCCCAGAGAATTCAAACTCTGTGTGTGTGCGTGTGCGTGTGTGCGTGTGTGTGTGCGCATTCGGGTTCTTCTGCAATTCTTCTTTTAAATACCTACACATATACCCATAAAATACTGTCTTTCCACTAGATGAGGTACACAAAGTGCAGGCAGAGTAGTCTACCTGGATAATTGGAGTGACGTCCTGGGTATGGAAAAGTCCGTGATATCAAATGATGGGCTAAGTCCTCCTAGTGCCAGGAATTTACCCAACCAGAAGCCCATTAATATTGGTGGTTTTCCTCCTGCTTTTAGGGGCTGCGAAAGAAATGCCATTTTATATACACTTTCCCTGAAGTTTCCTAGAGTGAGAGTCTTGGCATTTGGATAGAGATTTCATCATCTGGGTCCCCTGCCAACTGCAGTGGAATAGTTCAAACCTCCAGGCTGTGAAGGCTCCTTGTCAAGGATCTGTGGACACTGTTTTGCCAAGGGGTATGCTGTTTGCAAGTCAGCAAAAGGAAGGTTTGTGTATTTCTCAAATGTCATAGTAGAAATAAAATCTCTGTGAAGAAGACCCTACCCAGGCTTTCTCACAGAAGAATCAGCATGTATGGTATCTCTGTCCCTAACCGCGTCATCCTAATGTAACTTGTGCATTTGACAAGACAGAAGGTAAAGAAAGAGCAAGAAGCAGCTCAGGATGCCTGTCCCCAGAGTTCAGGGGAAAGAGCTTAGGATCAGGATTCCACAGTTTTTTGGCACTTGCCCCAAGTTCTGAAATCCACAATAATGCTTCAGTGAGCGGATGCAAGCTTGAATGTGATTCAAGCATGAGTTGGAGACCAGGGAGGAGGCTTCCATCAAAACTATTTTTCTTTTGTCAGGAATCCTTCATAATGCCCCAGTTTCATGATGCCGTTTTGGTGGAATTAAATTTCAAGCAGTTCAGAGTTATGGAATTGGTTACATTACACTTCAGTTACAAGGCCAGTCACTACAGAGGCAAGCTTGTTAGGGACCCAAGAGGTAACCAGGGCATCAGCAGGAAGCAGGTTAGGAATTCCCAGCCTCTTGGTTCACAGTCTTGAGCATAAAGTGATTAAGCAGCAAGCCCTTCAGTTAGTCCTGGGTATGTCCCGTACTTTTTTATTTAATTCCAAATATTGTCTAAAAAAGTTGCAGAGTTTCCATAGTAGGCTTTAACTTCTAGACTAGGGGCAGATCACATCAACTCAGGCCTGCACTGCAGTTTTGCAAGGCCTGATCTATTTCTGGTTTGTTCTTACTCCATGGATATAATACTTGAAGATCCCAGCTAGCATCTTGGACTATCTATCAGGGTCTCTTCTCCTTGGAAGACCCTGAAATCTGATTTGTATCCCCCCAGCACTGTAAGAAAGCTCTGTTGAGCAACTTTACCACTTTCCAATTAGTGAACGCCTCAAGGGGAGAAGTGGTTCAGATGGTCTCACTTCCCTGTAGGATTTCAGCCTCTTGAGTTATTGCAGTCTTTGTAGCCTTAAACTCCCATTTTTGTCCCCCCCTCCCCCACCATGAGAAACTGATGTAAGCTCTGCTCGAATTCCCTGCCTCTTACCAGTCACTTGATGCTTGGTTTCCCAGGCTACGCATCCTTGCTGCTTAAGAATCAAGAAGAGATGCTTTGAAGGGAAAAGCAGTTTAGAATATCAGGCTCACCTGAGAGAGTTTCCTTTCTATCCCAAATTTTCTCCAGTTCTGGCCATCTTCACATACCTCTCCAAAGCTTTCAAATGCTTCTTTTTTATTCAGGTTCTCTAGTTTTTTTAAATGGGAAATTTGGTTGGCAATACACTAGCCTATCAATACCAGAATCCCAAAGTAAGTCTTTAACAATACAGTTCACAAGTGTTTTAAACTGTAGGATCCTATAGAGCAAAGGTTCTTGATCTGGAGGATGGCAGAAGGAATTCTACAGACCCATGACATCCTGAAATTGTATGTAAAATTGTGTGAATGTGTGTAAATGTCTTTGAAGGGACCCATGACCCCAAGAGTTAAGGACCACTGCTGTAGAGTATCTACAGATACTTAATTTGTACTAAATACAAATTTGTTTGTATTAAATAAACTTATAAATTACCTATGTTTAATATCTAATTTATTAAATACCTAATTTAATGTAATACTGCCAAGGTCTTGTCCCAGAAAATGGCTCTCTATACCTGGTATCTAAATACCTGATTTTAAGCCAATAAATATTTTTCTATTATAATGTTTCTTTTTCTACCATTCAGTAACACCACTATAATAATGCCATAGACTCTTTAGCATTTGAATGAAGCTCATTTCTAGAACTGCAGTCTAAATTTAGAGAAACCTACTCATAAGACTGAAGTTTTTCTTTAGGGCTGTCAGACATAATGATGGCCAACGCAGGACTATCATGATGGCAGTCCCTTATGGCCCTGCGTTTCCTTTGTGAATCATGTAAAGGTTGTTTTCTCTTATAAATAAACTGTTTTATTTTCACAGCTTAGAATAATAAATTTTTTGCATTATTACTGTGTATCCACTTGAAACTCATTGGACCTCTCCTTTTGGATAGGCTCTTTAGAGATTTGTTGCAGAAAATACACTGCACACAAGTCTCTCTTCTTCTTTTTCACATGTTTGGAAATCACTGAATAAGATTAAGCTGTGGGATTGTGAGTCCACTGAGAATCAGCAGATTCACACAAAGGGCAACTGAAAACAAGCAGAAGATTTCCACAGACTGTGTCCTGAAGAAAGGTGCACTCTAGAGAACAAGGCTAAGAGTAGGATATATTTTTTCCTTAGGTCCTTGAAAGTTTCAAAACGTTATAAAGTCTCATATCTCTTGCCTTGCTGTGACCAGTCTGCCTTCTGAGGGCCCCTGGCCTAGTCTAGGGCTCAGCTGGTAACTGGGGTCCTGCTGCCTTTGGACAGATTCACCTCCTCCCCACCCAGTTCCACCTCCGCCACTACAAAATGACTGCCTGCCCTCCCTAGACACCTTGCCACATTCAGACAACCTAACTGAAACCTCAAGGAATCTCATCCCTGACCAGGGATAAAAAGGGGACTCAACACCCAAAAAACAAATAATCCAGTCAAGAAATGGTCAGAAGACATGAACATGGCTAACAGACACATGAAAAAATGTTCAACATCACTAGCCATCAGGGAAATACAAATCAAAACCACAATGAGATACCACCTTACACCAGTCAGAATGGCCAAAATTAACAAGACAGGAAACAACAAGTGTTGGCGAGGTTGTGGAGAAAGGGGACGCCTCTTACACTGTTGGTGGGAATGCAAGCCGGTGAAGGCACTCTGGAAAACAGTATGGAGGTCCTCAAGATGGTAAAAATAGAGTTACCTTATAATGCAGCAATTGCACTACTAGGTATTTACCCCAAAGACACAGATGTAGTAAAAAGAAGGGGCACATGCACCCCAATGTTCATAGCAGCAATGTCCACAATAGCCAAACTGTGGAAGGAACTGAGATGCCCTTCAACAGACGAATGGATAAAGAAGATGTGGCTCATATATACAATGGAATATTACTCAGTCATCAGAAAGGATGAATACCCACCATTTGCATGGACATGGATGGAACTGGAGGGGTTTATGCTAAGTGAAATAAATCAAGCAGAGAAAGTCAATTATCATGTGGTTTCACTTATTTGTGGAACATAAGGAATAGCATGGAGGACCACAGGGGAAGGGAGGGGAAACTGAATGGGAAGAAATAAGAAAGGGAGACAAACCATGAGAAACTCTGGACTCCGGGAAACAAACTGAGGGTTACAGAAGGTAGGAAGGTGGGGGAATGTGGTAACCAGGTGATGGGTATTAAGGATGAGCACTGGGTGTTATACACAACTAATGAATCGTTGAGCACTACAACAAAAACTTCTGATGTACTATATGCTGGTTAACTGAACATAATAAAAAAAAAATTTTTTTAAAAAGGGCGGGGGGAGCCAGAGAGCTATGGTGGCAGCACTGGGACAATTATAGGCACTCAAAGAACATCTGAATGAAGGAAGGAAACGAATATGAGAAGAGGCCATGGAGAAAGTGAAACTCAGGAGCTGGCTACTTGGACAGTAGCTCCTACTCCCCCAAGGCTTCCCTAAACTTTTTTCTGCTAAAACCCCTTCAGGACTAGGTGAGTTCTCATCCTCGGGTTCAGTTTCCTTATAGATGTCATGATCTCCTTGCCTCCTGGGTCTGGAAGAACTTCAGGATCCTAGTTTTCTGGGACTAGCTCTCAACTGTTCTCTTAGCTTGGATCCTGTTCAGGGTTTACCCCGCCTGCTCAATAGCAATTCCAGATCTAGAATTCTGAAAACATTTCTTAAACACAAAATGCTTCTTGGAATTATACTAAATTCTCGAGGAGATTTCACTATGTGGTATTTTCCTTTATAGATCTGGATATAGACATTCATACATTTGGAGCCTGGAATAATAGAGACTAAATCTACATTTTAAAATATATCCCTCTGGAAAAATATAATAAAATATATTCCTCTGGGACTACTCAGAGAAAATCATGGGGTAGCACTAAACACTGGAGAGTTTAAGATGAATAAGACGTGAGGCTTATCTTTAAGAAATTAAGGCTTTTATACCACAAAAGACTTTGGTGGCAAGTGACAAATGGATTTTTTTTTTAACTTATAGAACTGAATTGTTGAAATTCCTAGCCTGAAAGTCAACTAAAACCAGGAATAGACTGCTACTAGGACATCTCTTCTCTTAGTCTTCTCCAAGTCACTGGAAACATGACTGTTAGCAACATCCAAGCTCACATCACCCAGCTTTTGTCACAATGCATGACCCAAAAAACAATCTGAGGAAAGGGTTCTGACTGACCCAGCTTGGGTCAAGTGCCCATTACCAGAAAGATCAGTGGGATAGGCAGATGGATAAATAGTATCCCTTGGCTCAGCTTGGATCAGATGTCTAGCTCTGGCTGTTGAGCAGTGACCAGAGGATTGAGAACTGTAAGAATGCAGCAGATCTCATTTAAATTGTATATCTAAAATAACCCTTGGCAGATAAAACAACAAACATCCACTACTACTTCCATAGGACCATGTTCCTTTCACACCTAGAACATTCTAAGAGAGGGGTATTTCCTAGAATCCTAGGGTTATTTATTTTTCAATGGGCTATAACATTTTTCAAATGTAGGTGCCTCTGTTTGCCGAGAAAAACCTGGATCTTTTCACTGGGAAGACTCCTCTGTCTCTCAATTTGCTCATTATCGGTCTAGAACACTCCTGGTCTAGGATGCCAGCCACTGACTGGTCAAATCTCAGTTTTTTGGTCTTAGGAATGAAAATGTAAAAGCAAGTATTCTTATCTCTCGTGGGCAAATTTCCCTCTCCAAGCCCCTAAGATGTCCCATGGACTCTGATGCAGTGGCAGCCTATGAATGATAAGGAGATAGCAAACCTGATTTCCGGCCAGATGCCATTGGCTAGGTTACTTCTCTTAAGACGCAGGAACCCAGTATTTGTACTTTACGGGTCACAGGTAGAATCATGGGAACGAGCATGTATACTTGAGTTGTGAAATGCCATGCAGACACAGGATGGCTATTAATACAAGTCTACTTGTGGTCTTTTCTAGAGCTTTCCAGGCTAGCCAGTTGGCCTCCCAGGAGCTCCCTCAATTTTTAGGCCCCACACCTGTCTGCTATGCCCATGGCTAACTTAAATCCCTGTGATCTTCGGGGTTGGCAGTCTCTTGCCCTTAATCTGAAGTGGGCTAAGCCTAGTCATGCCCACTGTTCCCATGCTGTAGGACTTGGTCCTGGCTAGGAGCAGATACCATGCCATTTCAGGACTTGCTGCCTTAGAATGAGCAGGGAGTGGGAGGGTGAGGAGACAAAGGAAATGTTTCCCATCTGCTCAATCTGGAGGACACTGAGAGATCAAAATTTTGGCACAAAATGTTACCATAGGAGAATGACAATTTTTAATTTTTAGTAACAGAAGAAGCTCTAGACTACGAGGCAAAGGACCCAAGTTTTACTGTTGACTCTGCCACTAACCAGCTATGTGAAATCTTGAGACCAATTTCGCCCTCATTTCCTTACCTGTAAAATAGAGTGATTGAATTCAGTAAATTGTATGTTCTCCTTCCAGCTATAACATTTGATGATTTGGATGCCTGTGCACAGGAAGGTTTGGGGTAGCAGAGTAGAGGGATATAGAAACTCTGCCTAGATCTATGGTTCCCGAGCTTGACCATGGACCCCTTCAGAGAGAAGACACAGAAATTTTTAAGTGGTTCTCAAATCCATATGTGAGCCAAACATCATCTGAAGACTGAATAAAAAGTATTTCACACATATGTGCACTATTTTTAAATTTACATAGGTGCTACTGGGATTAATTAAATGTCAATTCATTTTAAAGGTAAGTGTTACTCATTATAAAACGGTTTCAAACAACAAACACCAAAAGAACAACTACCATTATTCTTGGGGAATACCGTTGGCTTATTTGTTTGTTTATAAGAATCCTTCTTACAAAATGGAGAATCATTAATGAGGAGTAAAACTGAACAGTAGGGAGAGATGGTGTCTGGGATGTATTAACTTAACTACTGCCTTTTGACTGTGAGAAATTAAAGCTAACTTAACATTAGACAAAATTCTATTTAGCTTTTAAACCCGAGCCTCAACATCACCTCCTTTGTGAAGTCTCCTGGCTGGGTCACCATACTGCCCTATCCCAACAAAATTAGATATGATATCAGCCAGGGACCCAGTAAGAAATAATCACACACTCAAAGAAAGATGATTTGACAAAGACTTAATAAAGAACGATTTACTCAGGAATGAGCTCTTTATAGGGGAAATACAAGGGCTAGGGCAGTACCCGGGGTGCTAGAAGCAGGACTGTTACCGCCAGAGGCATGACAGGCTAAGGGAACTGGTAAGAGAGAGTCCCGAGGAGAGGATGGCCTTGAGTGGAGCTGTGACTCTTGTTGGAAGGATGCAGCTGGCCCAAAACCACACTGTAGGGAGGACACCAGGGGAATAAATAACCCCACTCATTCTCCTTCCCCGATCCTTGTCATCTACTGCTCCCTGTAATGGACCACTGGAACCAGAAGCTGGATGACAAGGGAGTCTATTGATAGAGCTCAGGTAGGTCAGCCTCCCAGGGCAAAGAGGGGGGCAAAGAAGGGCTGAAAGTGGACCTACAGGAGCATACAGAAGAGACCCCCCCACTCACTCTTTCTGAGTTCTCACAGTACTCTGTACTTAACCTCTTTCTAGTACTTTCCGAATTCAGTGGTAATTATCTGTTGACATTTCCATCTCCCCCCTACACCGTGGTTTCCCTAAGGGCAGGAACCATGTCCTGTTCACTTCCTCAGTGCCAAAACCAAACACGATGTAGATCCTTAAGAGATATTTGTTGAGTTTCAATTTGAGGCAACAGTTTTGAAAAACAAGTGCCATATGGCTGGTATAGGTGGCATCTGCCGATGCTGCTGGGTGTTCCTGGGACCCGTGGGTCCTGGAACACATCTCCTTTCCCAGAGCACCGCATGAGATGAATGGAGAAAATCACACTATTCATGTGTTTGTGAAGCTGAGGCCAGTGAAGGAATATGTCAAACTCTTGATTGAAGCTTCTAATTTTTTTTTTTAAGATTTTATTTATTTATTTGAGAGAGAGAGAGAATGAGAGGTAGCGAGCATGAGAGGGAAGAGGGTCAGAGGGAGAAGCAGACTCCCTGCCGAGCAGGGAGCCCGATGTGGGACTCGATCCCGGGACTCCAGGATCATGACCCGAGCCGAAGGCAGTCGCTTAACCAACTGAGCCACCCAGGCGCCCGAAGCTTCTAATTTTAACACAAGTAACTAAATCTCTAACCTCATGGAACTGATCTGAATCTTCTCAGAGTTTCTCCGGGGCAACTTTCTTTTTCTTATTTCGAAGTGTCTCCTATCAAATTACCCTGTCTTGTTTCCAGGATCACAGAACATGGGAGGGATTGGGGAAAGCACATGTGAGAAAGAAAGTCTTTGTGCCAAGATCTCTCAGATTCTGGAACAAGAAGGCCCTGCTTCAAAACCTGTTCCCACAAGATCCAATGCTCCAGAAGAACCTCTGAGAGGTTGAGGGACAATGGGATTCTGTGGACAGAGCTCTGCTCATCGCAGGTCTGATCCCATTGACTGATGATGGGGCCTTCTTTTCCTAAACCCTTTTCCGCAGCATCAGGTTGAGAAAGTTTGCCAATGGGATGCAGATTCCCAGGACAATGACTTTTCCCTTGTTTCCGCAGGGAACTTATTAAGCTCAGAGAAATGTGACAATGCCACGTAACCCAGGCCCCAGAGCATCAGAGTATTAGCCAGTGGCCAGAAAATACAGAAGGAGACTCCAGATGCAAATTCTTTTCACAACTAAGTGCAGAGGGACACAAGCTCTCTGCCCTTCTAAACAAAAGGGAAGAATCAGGCCCAAACCTGAGAACGAATCTGAGAAAAAAGTTCACAACTGCTTTGTTTGAGGCACTACAGAACCTAAGGAGTTCAAACCCAGATGTCCATTTAAAATTAAGGTAGAATAAAGGAAAACAGAAAGATAACAACTGAAATTAATGAGATGAAAAAATTCGACTGGAGAAGATGAGCCAAGAAAAACACTGGTTCTTAGAAAAGATTAATAATACTGATAAGCTTTAATAAGATGATTAAAATTAAAAACAAGAAGCCACAAGCAAGCAATATCGGTAATGAAAAGGGGGATATAATTATGATGTTGTGGACCTTAGAAAGGTAATAGGAATATATTTTTAACTATAACATGCCAGTAAATTTGAAACTTTATATGAAATGGACAACTCCTTGGGGTGCCTGGGTGGCTCAATTGGTCAAGCATCTGCCTTTGGCTCAGGTCATGATCTCAGGGTACTGGGATGGAGCCCTGTGTTGGGTTCCCTGCTCAGCAAGGAGTCTCCTGCTCCCTCTCCCTCTGCCCCTCCCCCGTGCTTGTGCCCTCTCCCTCTCAAATAAATAAAAATCTTTTAAAAAAATGGACAACTCTTGAAAAATATAACTTACCAAACTAACTTAAGAAGAGCTAGAACATGTCCCATAACCTTTAAGAAATTAAATCAGAGGTCAAAAATCTCTCATTCTTAAATCCCAGATCTATTAGCTTTATTGGCAAGTTTTACTGAACTTTTGGTAAAGCCAATAATACCGTCATACCCAGAGTTTTTCAGAATGTATAAGGCTTATATAACCATGGCTCTGAAACCTGAGAACAATCCAAGAAAAAAAATTTTCTGGTTAATATCACTCATGGACATATATGTAAGCTCTTTAAATAAAATATTAGCAAATTAAATCCAGCAGGTTAGATTTAATCCAAGAATATGAGATTGATTTGTCATCAGAAAATCAATTAAGGGGTGTCTGGGTGGCTCAGTCATTAAGCCTCTGCCTTCAGCTCAGGTCATGAACCCAGGGCCCTGGGATCAAGCCCCGCATCGGGCTCCCTGCTCGGCGGGAGGCCTGCTTCTCCCTCTCCCACTCCCCCTGCTTGTGTTCCTGCTCTCGCTGTGTCTCTCTCTGTCAAATAAATTTTAAAAATTAAAAAAAAAAAAGAAAAAAGAAAATCAATTAAAATAGGAGCATCTCGGTGGCTCAGTCAGTTAAGTGTCTGCCTTTGGCTCAGGTCATGATCTCAGAGTCCCGGAATTAAGCCCCAAGTCAGGCTCCCTGCTCAATGGAGAGCCTGCCTCTCCCTCTCCCTCTGCCTGCCAGTCCCCCTGCTTGTGCTCTCTCACTCTCTCTCTCTCAAATAAGTATATAAAATCTTTCAAAAAAATCAATTAAAATAACACCACATTAATAAAGTGGGAAAAAATCATATCATTTCAACAGATACACAAAAAAGCATTTGAGAAAATTCAACATCATTTTATTTATAAAAACATACTCTTTGCAAAATAAGACTAGGATACTCTATTGATCTCATAGGTTTACTTGCAAAAAAAAAACTATAGCAAATATTTTTTTACATGTGAACTATTGAATTCATTCGTTTTGAGATGGAAACAAGGGGACAAGAATGCCAGCAATTAGAACAGCTATTTGACAGTATACTGAAGGTTCTAGCCAGTGCAGAAAAGCAAGGAAAAGAAATCAAAATTACAAGTACTGGGAAAAGACACTGGCATATAGAAAGTCCTCAATAAATGCTGCTATTATTATAAAGATTTTTTTAAGTATTGGGAAAAGAAAAACAAAATTGTCATTATTTACATTACATGATACAATTGTGTCATAGAAATTCAAACAATTCTATAAATTTTTTGAACTAACAGAGATGTTAGCAAACTTCAGATACAAAATCAGTTCATAGAAATCAATTGTCTTTTGGGGCGTCTGGGTGGCTCAGTCGTTAAGCGTCTGCCCTCGGCTCAGGTCATGATCCCAAGGTCCCAGGATTGAGAAATCAATTGTATTTTGATACATTCAAAGAAACAGAAAAAAAATAAATATCATTTACAAATAGGATTTTAAAGTACCTAGCAAAAATGTATGCGACTTTAACAGAGAAAACTATACAAACTTAATTAAAATACATCAAGAGTATCTAAATGGAGAGATATAGAATGTTCATGTATTGAAAATATGTAAATTTCTCAAGTTGATCAATAGATTTAATGCAAGTCTGATTAAAAATTCTATATGTATTTTTGTAGGACTTGATAAGCTGATGCTCAATTCATGTAGAGATGCAAAGAATAGCCAAAATACTCTTGAAGAAGATTGAGATGAAATAATTTGCTCCACCAGATACCAAGATATCAAGCAAGAATAGGCAATGTCACCAGTGGAATTAACAGAGCACCCAGAAGCAGACTCACTTATATGTGGATAACTGATGTATGATAAAAGTGGTATTACAGTGGAGAAAAGATAAACTTTACAACAAGTGGTGCTGGGGTAATTTAGTACCCATGGGGAAAAAATATGACATTGAATCCCTATCTCTTACCATATACAAATTAAGTTCCAGGTATATTAAGACCCTAAAGTTGAAGTCCCTTAAAAGAATAATTTGAAAAGAAAATATAGGAGAATATCTCATGATTTGGGGGCAGAAAAGAATTTCTTAAACAAGACACAAAAAGCACGAACCATAAAATAAAATACTGACAAATATGTCGACGTTAAAATTAAGTGCCTGAAAAGACATCATACAAGACAGTGAAAACAGTAGGAAGTGTTTGTAACACAAATAATCATTAAACAACCTATATCCAAAGTCTATAAAAAAAACAGCTAATAAGTAAAAGAAAAACAACTGAACAGAAAAATGAGCAAATACTTAAGCTGGCACTTTAGAAAAGAGGATATCCAAATGTCCAATAAACATACAAAGGAGCTCATTGATCATTAAGAAAATTCACTAAAACCACAATGTTATATCAAAACATATCCATCACATAAAAAATATTTGTAACCCTTATAATACCAAATACTGACAAGGATGAGGAAGAGTCAGAACTCTCACATACTTCCCGCAGGACATGTAAGAGACCGCTTTCGGAAACAGTCTGACAATGCCTAATAAAGTTGACCAGGCACATATCCTTCAATACAGCAATTCTGCCCCTAAGAATATACCCTAGGGAAACACTTGCACATGGACTCCAGGAGATGTGTGTGAGAATGTCCACAGAAACTTGGTTTCTAATCACCCCCCACTCAAAACAGCCAAAATGAGCAGTAGAATGAATAAATAATTGTGGAGCACTCTTCATCAAAGAAAATGAATGAACGTCAACGACACAAAACAACAGAAGGTATCTCTCAAACAGGATGCTTAACAAAAGAAACAAGTCACCCAAGAAACTACCTAGTATGTTACTATTTTAGGTAGAGTTCAAAAATAGATAAAACTAATGAATACATTGTTTAGGAATACACACATAGGTTGTATTTCAGTTATTTATTGCTGCCATAATAAACCATGCAAAAACTTGGTGACTTAAAACACCAGTGATTCTATTTGCTCATAATTCTGTGGATCAGGGATTTACAAAGACCACACCAGAAATGGCTCACATCTGCTCCACTTTGGAGCCCCACCTGGAGTGACTCATATCTGGGGGCTGGCTGGGACAGCTTGACTCCTGGGCAGGGGGTGAGGGGTGCTTGGGGTGGGTGGGCACATAAGTGTAGCACCTTGGTTGGCATGGTTTCCTCACAGCATGGTGGTTTCAGAGTCCCAAGAAGGAATATTCCAAAAGAACCTCTCCCAATATTTGCATAATGCTTATCACTGTCCCATTGGCCAAACCAAGTCATATGGACAGACCCAGAAGTCAATGTGGGAAGTGACTACACAAGTGCGGAATAAAGGAAGCCATGGTTCACTGGGGGGCCACCAATGCAATGGCCCACCACAGTTGTTGAAGTAAGAGAACAATTTTCTCAAAAATGGTGGTTACTTTTCCGGAGGAATGAGGAATCCAATTAGGGAGGAGCACAAAAAAAAGCATCTAAAATATTGGCGATGTTCTATTTCTAAACTGACTGGTAGTTAACATAGGACTTACTTTATTCTTCTTTAAAATAGAAATTGCACATGATACAAAATTATGCAGGCATTGAAATTTACATTTGTATACTTACAAATAATTTACATGACAATGTTATACTATTAAATGAAAAACGGAAATATATATGTTTATTATAAAGATCCCAACTATGTATCAGAGCTGTTGAAGAGCTAGAGGTAAATAAACCTCCATGCCACAGTGGTTTCTCAGCATAGTAGCAGAACCATGATAGATGCACATTTTCTTATTATCTTTTTCTGTGCTTTTGGAATCACTAAAACCTTATGGGGTAAAAATAAGAATGACACCTCCCACAAAGTGAGGGATTCCAGTAATCCCTGCACTTCCCTGGACTGGCTTCACTTTATCGTTCCTATTCTTTTCATCATAGCTACCAGAAGTTAATTTCTGGAGCACAAGGTATCCCAGGCTTTTCAGAATAGACTCTGATAAAAATTAAATCAGAACCACTTGAATTAGTTCTCAGACATGAATAGTATTGCCAAGCCCTCGATTTTGGTGTTCAAATGGGAACTGTCAGTCAGAGAGGGAAAGAGGCAGAGGGGACAGAGAATGATGAATTGAGGTGTCTTGCAGCCTCTCTATTTTGAATCACAAGATACCAAGAATTTGGCAGTGTGGACTTTCTCTTTAGGTCATCTACAAATACTCCTTCTTCTCTGATTTACAATTGGAGGAAGTTAATTCTAAGACCTATGGGAAGTTTTAGAGGAGGAGGGAAAGGCAAGTACTGTATAACCTAATAAGTTAAGAGCTTAGGCCCTGGTATCCAACTTTTTCACTGTATGACCTTGTACAAGTTCCTTAATCTCTCTATGCCTCATTTCCTCATCTCTAAAACGGGAACATAATAGTGCTACCTCACACTTCCACGTTGTTGGAAGGATTAAATGAGATAACATATGTAAAATGCTTAAGTACAGAGCCTGGTTCATCAAAAGCACGCAATAAACAATGGTTATCTCCACTGCCAGTCTGTGTGAGGCATTCACACCTGTCATAGCAGATGTTCACACAGGTCCTGCTATGGGCCAGCACTCTCCTAAGAGCTTCACGTATATTGACTAATATCACACCTAATCCTCATGATACCTGGGAATTAGATATTATTATACCCATTTACTGATGGAAAAAAAAGGAAAGTCTGAAGTCTGCAACCTGCCCAAGGCCACAGAGTTCCTGCATAGCAGAGTGGGTTATCCCCAAACCTATGACTTTAAGCTCCCTCAAGCCCTTCTTGCTGGGTATGCTCTTGGGATGGTTGGAGCCGGTGATGGTTAAATTTCCTTACCCTAAAGGGCCTAAGTGACTTACTCTCACCATCTGGTGAAAAATTGGAAAGAGAAATTAGAGAAAGGCATTTTCCCCAAGGCTCACAGGAAGTCTGCCAAAAAAAAGTTCCTCCAACTAGAGCACAAATCCTCCAAAAAACTTCATTTTATCCCTGTAAGGAATGTCATTTCCCCCAATGCCCTCACTCAGCTTCAAGCACATCTTCAAATCCCTGGAGTATTTATACAAAAGACTTAGGAGCTCAGGTGGGTTCTCCTGGGATGCCTTTTACTCCAAGGAGCAGATGTTGCACAATAGAACTAATAGGCTTCAAGTTACATGAGCAGCAAGACTAACATCTTCTGCTAATAATGCTGTGAGTGATTTGAGCTCCCATTGGGCTATTACTCATAGTGAGACATTGTCTTTACTCTCAGAGTCTCAAAAGCACTTGGCTGATCTGAATTAATTAAGCCATATAAACCTCCTGAGAGGCAGAGAGAAAACCTAGGAAGAAAAAGAAGTGGGAGAAGAATGGGAAAGTGTTGTCTAATACTGAGATGAGCCTCCCCGGTGGACTGATAATATTATAGCAAGTGAACCTCACCAGCATAGCTAATGATACCCTAGGGAAAATTACAAGTCATTTGTAACATCAGAAATTACCATTGACAGTGATTAAAATGCTAGGATCTTAAAATACTTAGAGCTCAAAGTGTCCTTAGAGATCATCTGGCATAATCCCCCACTTTAAGACTGAAAGAGCCAACCACTTAGATGAGTGAGAGCAGAAGACAGACCTGCTGATCCTTAGGACTCTTTCCTGCTGCTGTTGATGAACTACACAGGACCTTTCCCTGATACTCCCTGCAGCAGGCAGGAGGTGCTGTGCCCAAACCAACTTCCCCCAGGACCAGTGGCCCCAAAGACTCCAGGTGTTTCATAGAGCTCTACAAAGAGCTGCCCAAAAGCATAGACTATTCTATTGCACCTATATATTTGCACCTGAAGGCAAAGCATTTGTCACCCAGTGAACAAGGCACTCCCTTCGGTCCATTAAAAAGAAGAGTAACAGGGTGAGGTCCCTCTGCTACAGTACAGTCCACAAGTGCATCTAGCTGCATCCTGGCCCAAGCACACTTCTCTATAGAATGCCAGGTAACAGGGACCAGCGTGTCTTCTGACCCTCCTCCCAGAGAGTTCCAGCCCCTTCCAGCAATTTCTACTGGCATTCATCCACATCCTTCACATGATATCCATTAACACATCAGCCTTTCTAGACCTTTCCTGTGGTTATTTTTCACCAAATACATTATGGATATCTCTCCATGTAAGTACACAGAGATGAACATTGTCTTTTCTAATGGCTCCATGGTATTTTACTGCAGAGGTACACCAGGATGTAATCAGCCAATCTTTCTTTGTTGTTTCCAGTTTAGGTCCTTCCAATTGTTCACAATTAAAAATAATACAGCAGTGACCAATTGTACAAACTTGTCTGTATTTTTTGCACACTTGTCTGATTATTTCTTTAGGATAAATTCTTATAAATGGAATTGCCAAATCAAAGAATATGGACTTTTAAAAAGTTTTTGATATAATCTGCCAAATTTTTCCCCAAAAAGTGGTGTCACAGTAGGTTCCCACAAGATTTCTGAGGTGGCTCATCAATGACTTTAAATAGTTTTCTTGCTTTTCATTCAGCTTCATTCCAATAGAATCTAGTAGCCAAGTCAAATGCCAAATGGTACATTTACCAGAGGTTTGAAGAGGTTGGACAACTTTCTATAAATGGTGATAGCTTTGAAGAAATGAGGAGAGGTCATCCCTGGAAGCAGTGAGATTAAAGGGGCTTTTTCTTTATTATGCATCTTAATTTTGATGAAGACATCCTTTTCTTTTTGTAAATTTCCAGTTTGAGATACTGATTATTTCTGCATGGTGAAATTATGAAATATTATTATTCCTTATTTTGTTTACCTATATTTTCTAATATTTTTACAATGTCCTTGTAATACTAGTGCAGGTTTTTCAACTTTGGCACTACTGATATTTTGGTCCAGATAATTCTTTGTTGTGGGGGGCTGTCCTATGTGGCATAGGATATTTCGTAGCTTCCCTGATCTCTACCCACTAGTAGCACTGCCTGGTTGTAACAACCAGAAATGCCTCTAGATATTTCCATATATCTCTCAGGGATCAAAATTTCCCCCAGCTGAGAACCATTGCTAGAATAATAGACAATATCAAAAATAATAATAAACATTTATGGTAGTTTGTGAAAGATGCTATTCTCAGTGCTTCAGGAGTATTATCATGTTGATTATTTTCAACAATCCTTTGAGGTGGATACTATTATGATATCCATTTTACCTAAAAGGAAACTCAGAATAGAGAGGTTGAGTAACATGCCCAAGTTCAAGAAAATACAGAAGCCCAGACTGGAATCCAGTTGACTCTAGAGCCTGTGCTCGTAATCATTTTTCTGAAGCTGCTTCCCACTGAAATACTTTCAAAGGCTCTCTTTAGCCATTTGATTTTTTTCCAGCATATCTTATAACATATTTTTAAACATATACAATAATTCAACGAACATTCATATACTTATCACCTAAATTTAAAAACTATCAAGACTTGGCCATTCGCAACTCATTTGTCTCTTCCTTCTTCCCCTCTTCCCTTTCTTCCTTTCTCTCTTCTTGATTCGTTTCTCCCTCCCTCCCTTTCTCCTCCTCTCCCTTTTTTCCTTTCTTCCTCTCTATTATATCATTTCATCGTTTATATAGTTCTAAAAAGTATGGATATTTTCTTATGTAGCCATAATGCCTATCATACCTAACAAGGTTAATAAAAATTCTTTGGTATCAATCCGTATTCAAATTTCTCCATTATCTCAAAAATGTCATTTAATTCTTGAAAATGTCCAACTTTGGACACTAAGAAAGACAAAGCAGTATTTCCCCATATATTGTGCCCTGAGACTAAAAGAAAAGGGTAGTCATACAAGTGCATTTCATGGGAAATCTCTACATGGTTTGAGCTGAAAATGAGGGGAAAACACCCAGCCCACAACCGCAATAAAGATCCTATTGCTGGTTTTGGGATACAAGTCCTGACATGAGTAGGAACACAACTGATTATTAAAGTTAATTTTAATAACAGCAGGAAACTGGGGCTAGCCTTCAGAGTTTCTCTACTCAGCTTTCTCAATGCATATTTATGATTTCATTTTAGTGCTTGTTGATTTACTGCCATTAGCCCCTAAAAACCCTGACTCTTTCTTTCTGTTGTCCTTGAAACACAGTAGAAAGTCCTCACTAGTAGAAAGTGGTTAAGGACTGGCCTCCAAGAGGGGGAAGACAGCACAAATTGGTCTTACTTTATTTGAGGGCAGGAGGTTAAAGAGTGAGGATTCTTTGGAGACCAGCGGGAATCAGGGCTACTCCTTCACCCCACACTGCCACCTGCTGGAATGGGTTAGGGGCAAAAAGCAGAACCCTCCTCATATGAGTTTCTTAGAGCTGCTGTGACAAATCGCCATGCACTTGGTGACTTAAAACAGCATACATTTTTTAAATTTTATTTTATATTTTTTTCATCATGATAAGTGTACTCTTTAATTTTCATCCTCTATTTTACACATCCCCCCCCCCCCACCTCCCCTCTGGTAATCATCAGTTTGTTCTCTACAGGTAGGGGTCTGTTTCTTGGTTTGTCTCTCTTTTTTTCCTTTGCTTATTTGATTTGTTTCTTAAATTCCACATATGCGTGAGATCATATGGTATTTGTCTTTCTCTGACTATTTTGCTTAGCATTATAGTCTCTAGCACTATCCATGTTGTTGCAAATGGAAAGATTTCATTCTTTTTTATGGCTGAATAACATTCCATCATATATACATATGTACATAAAATATACCACCTCTTCTTTATCCATTCATCTATCAATAGACACTTGGGTTGCTCCCATATCTTGGCTATTGTAAATAATGCTGCAATAAACATAGGGGTGCATATATACCTTTGAATTGGTGTTTTTGTATTTGGGGGGTAAATACCCAGTAGTGTGATTACTGGATCATAGGACAGTCCTATTTTTAACTTTTTGAGGACACTCAAAAGGACTGTTTTCACAGTGCCTGCACCAATTTGCATTCCCCCTTTCTCCACATCCTCGCCAACACTTGTTTCTTGTGTGTTGATTTTAGCCATTCTGACAGGTGTGAGGTGATATCTCATTGTAGTTTTGATTTGCATTTCCCTGATGATGAGCCATGTTGAGCATGTTCTCTTGTGCACAGGCAGCGGGGAGGGGCAGAGGGAGAGGGAGACGCAGGCTCGCCGCTGAGCAGGAGCCAGATGCTGGGCTCAATCCCAGGACCCTGGGCTGAAGACAGACACTTAACCAGCTGAGCCACCCAGGTGTTCCTGCCTCCTTCTTATAATAACTTTTGTGATTACATTTAGAGCCCGCCAGTTAATCCATGATAATCTCCCCATTTCACAATCCAGAATTAATCACATCTGCAAAGCCCTTTTGCCATATAAGGTAACATTCACAGGTTCAGGAACTAGGATCTGGATATCTTTGGAGGCCATTATTCATCCTATCACAATTCCTCTTGAGCACAACTCATTCCAGTAGTAACAACACGTATATTTTGAGACCACAAGACCTTTTACATGTGTTTTTCATTTGATGATCACAGCGATCTTTCAAGTTGGGCAAAGTTTAGGTTCTCCCAGAAGCAAACCCTGAGGCAGGGAGTTAAGTGCATGTGGTTTATTTAAGAGGTGACCCTAGAAACACAGGCAGAGAGTGGGGAAGTGAGAAAGGGAGGGGAAGGAAGCCAATAAAAGGTGTGGAATCAAGCCAGTTGCCACTGTGGAAAACTGGAGCTCTATCCCTTGGGAGACTAAGAGACAGTATAGAGACCTCGGTTATCCAACCAGGGACTGAAGAAGCTGGGATTTACCCAACTCCCCCACGCACCCTTGACTGAGGGCAGTTCTGGGGGCATTAACTCCCACACCTTCAGCTTTCCCCTGACTTTGAGGCCAGTATTATCCCAAGGCCAGAAGAAGACCTCACAGAGTCACAGGTGTCTTCAGCAAGCAGTCTGAGTGGGGAGGTGAATGCCCAGAACATCGGCCAGGGCACTAGCAGTGTTTGCTATGATCCCATTTACCAGTGAGACCCATTTCTTCTCTCTTTTTTAAGATTGTATTTATTTATTTGTGGGGGGGAGGAGCAGCAGGTAGAGGGAGAAGCAGGCTCCCTGCAGAGCAAGGAGGCCAGTGCTGGACTCGGGACTCGATCCAGGACCCCGGGTTCATGACCCAAGCCAAAGGCAGACCCTTAACTGACTGAGCCACCCAGGTGTCCCATGACCCATTTATTCTTTCACCAAACATGTCTGACTGCTTGCTTACTCTGGGCCAGACAGCATGCCAGGTGTTGGAGCTTACAAATGAATGAGGCCTCCCTGCATTTGAGAAATTCACAGTGTGTACAGACATGTAAAGAGAGAAATTATGATACACTATGGTAAGTGCTATGCCAGAATCATAAGTATTTGTGCCTGGCACATAAGGAGTTTGCAATAAAAATTGGTTTTTAGAAAGAAAGTATTAAAAGCACAGAAGAACTCTGTCTGGAGGACAAATGTCCCTCTCCATCATTAGAAACAAACACCCAAATAAGGCACTGAGATAAAATAGGGTAAAATATCAAGTGACTGGGCCAAGGTAACCTGGCCTGTGAACAGCAGACTCAGGACAAGAATCCACGTCTTCCGACTCCTAGGCCAGAATTTCTTTCACTCCACCCAATGGCCTCTGAAAGATGAGACCTCACACCTATTGCAATGCCCAGCACATGGTAAGTACCCAGTGTCTTTGTGAAACGGTAAGAGTGCATTTCGTTGACCCTGAGAAAGAGAAAGCATAATCCACCACAGGAATGGCAAGGGACTTTTCTTAAGGGGAAAGCCTAAAATGTTGGTGCCATTAATCACCTCCCAAATGCCCCACCTCCTAATACTATCACATTTGGGATTAGGTTTCAACATCTGAATGTGGGGAGAGAGGCAGGGACACAAATATCAGGCTATAGCACTACCTCATTTCACGCTTGCCAAACCAGCAGAACATGCTTCCCGTGAGAAGGGTCAGAATTCTTGTTCCTTATGGGCAGCTTCCTTCCAGGAAGAAAGAACGAGCCAAGCATGCTCAGTTATTCTTCCCAAACTTACCAGGTAGATAAGCGACTCACCTCCTGAGTGTGGAGAGAGGCCAAGATTGTATTAGGAAAAATGCCTCATTATGGAAACCGCGAGTAGGGAAAAAGCCCTTCCTCTCTAACGCTATGATTGGGAAACAGAGAACCATCAGAGACTGAGGTTATCCCTTTCTGTCAAGGTCTGGTGTTACCTCAGTTTCTCTCAGGGCATCTGCTTCCATCCCTTCACGTGCCCCGGGCTTCCTCTTCTCAGCTTCTTACTCACAACCTGATACCCTGTCCTCCCTTCCCCAATGCACTTTGCTATTCAGCTCCCCAAAGTTGACACACTTACTCTCTCAGTGTTCCCACTCCACACTTACAGGAGAAGATCAGAACGGCTCAGCTCATTTTCTTTCTTTTTCTTTTTCTCCTTTCTCTGTTCCTGAGTTGATGATCTTAATTCCACTCTTCTCTCTTACCCTCTTCACCCCCACGTACCTGGGCTCAGTTCCTGTGTTGAGTTTGCCCTACTCCTGTGGCGCCCATCTCAGGCTTTATAAAAGTTATCAAACCCCCTCTACTCTCTCCTTGACGTCTCAGTGTGGACTCAGGTCTTCCCTGGGGGGTTGGTTTTACCCAAGGTCACACCTTCTTATGACTCTTTCTTCCCTACTCAAATCACCTTGAGCTCCTGATCACTCCTCACGCCCCCTCCTCCTCTGGCCTGGCTCAGCTCATCTTTTAAAGCCAGGATGCCCAAGACTCAAGCCAGCAGCTGGTCAACTTATTCAACAACAAAATCAGGAAAGCTCACTCATACCAACAAGATTCACAGGAGGCTGTCTATGAACTAGAAAGCCACTTCACTGACTGTTACAAAGGGAGATGTTACTTTCTACTCACTCAAATATTCGTGTCTATGGAAGGACCATAGTAGAAATTTGAATTAGTGATAAGAAATTATTGAAAATTTTTAGGTCGGATGCTTTTTTGGCTAAGTGATATATCTTGAGACTTATAATTTACTTTAAAATAACTCAGGACGAAAAACAAAGTATAAAAAATTAAAGGAGGCGACTATTTTGGAAAATAGTTTGGCAGCTTCTTACAAAGTTAGAGTTACAATATGACCTAGCAATTCTACTCCAAAGTGTCTACCCAAGAAAAATGAAAGTATATGTGCACATAAAAACATGTACATAAATATTCATAGCAATATTTTTCATGATGACCAAAAAGTTGAAGTAACTCAAATGTCCGTGAACTGACAAACAGATAAACAAAATGTGGTATAACCATGCAGTGGAATACTATTTGGCAATAAAAAGGAACAAAGTACTAATACATACTAAAACACGGATGAACCTCAAAAATATTATGCTCAGTGGAAGAAGCCAGACACAAAAGAACACATATGGTATGATTCCGTCTGTACAAAATATTCAGAAAAGGCAAATCTATAGAGACAGAAAGTAGGTTAGTGGTTGCCTAGAACCGGGGGTGGGAATAAAGAGTGACTGTAAATGAACACCAGGTTTATTTTTAGGATGATAGAAATGTTCTAAAATCAGATTGTGGTGAAGACTGTACAACTCTGTAAATATACTAAAATTCTTTGAATTGTATACTTTAAATGGATGAACTATATGAAATGTGAATTATATCTCAATAAAGCTATTTTTAAAAAGGAAGGGGGAAGGAAGGAAGGAAAGGAAGATAGGAAGGAAGGGAGGAAAGAGGGAAGAAAAGATTTTTGTCAGCCATGATGGTCAGAGCCCTCACAGTACTAGAATGTCTGAGAAGCCAAAATCATCAGAATGTTGCTATGTGAGAGAAAAGTGGGAGGTCTTGAAAAATTTTAGATGCAGGAGATCCTGTGAAACCTAACAAAGCACCCGCTTCCTGTAGCCCCCATCTTTCCTCTGAAGAGTGCTAGATAAACATAGCAAATGTCTGACCCCCTGGTCCTTTGAAGAGTGCTAGAGAAACATAGCAAATGTCTGACCCACTGGTTCTTTCTTTTCTTTGGTTGTTGGTGAATATCGCTCTCCAGTTACATACTCTGTGTAACATACTCTCTATAACATACTCTCTGTAACTTTCTAACAATAAAATATGATGGGAGCTGCTATTATTTTTTCTCTAAAAAATATATCCAAACTGCCTTAACTATAAATTTCAGTGTTTTCAAAACTCTTCAGTCACAAGTATTCAGACAAGCTCTTAGTTTCCTCCCATAGTTTTATACTCTTTCATTGGGTAGGAATTTTTTAACACTCAAAGGGTAATCTTATTTCCAAAGATTTGGGGAACCATCACTCTCAGGCTCATGTATCTCTTAGAGTATACTGAGGTACAGCATTATCAGGGATTTTTGGCAAGTCTGCAAAGATTATATACAATTATTTATCAGTTAGATCTCACCAGCTTTCTGTCTTTCATGGCTTTCTTCCTGTTTTCCAGGACTGTGGTAGAATTAATCTCAAATTAATTCACACAAATCTCTAATCTCATTTCTAGATTTTGGAAGCCTGGTATGGAAGGAGAGGTATGTGTGTTTGGTCTGCCATCTTGATCCAATTTGCAACTTAATTTATCATGATTGTAAAACATCCCAGTGTATTGATGTAACATAATTTATATAACCATTTCATATTTTTCCATATTAAAATGAACATTGTAATCAACATCCTTATTTATGTATCTGGGCATATGACTGATTGCTTCTAAAGAAACCTTTTTAGTGTCTGTTAAATATAATAATAAAATGGGGGCACCTGGGTGGCTCAGTCGGTTGGGCAGCTGCCTTCGGCTCAGGTCGTGATCCCAGGGTCCTGGGATCGAGCCCTGCATCTGGCTCCCTGCTCCGCGGGAAGCCTGCTTCTCCCTCTCCCACTCCACCTGCTTGTGTTCCCTCTCTTGCTGTGTCTCTCTCTGTCAAATAAAAAAAAAAAATCTTAAAAAAATATAATAATAAAATGATTTGGTGGTCTCTGGGTTTTCATAAACATATATAATCAAAACTTGGACATGTCAGTGCACTATGCTTAATCTAAGGACAAGAGAGTAAGAAAACCAAATCAATCTAGTTTGGGGATCAAACCACATCAGAATTCTCTACTCCCAGCTCTTCATGATTCCTAACAATTCATCTTCTAATCCTTTCTTTATTCCCTTACCAAAGACCCTGTACAGAATCAAAAGAAGGACAACATGGAGAAAGATCTAAGCTGTTGAACAAGCTCAGTCCTGGAGAGCAAATGGATGTTTGGCCGGAACCACTCAGATACCTAAAAGGTTTTCATCTTTGGAACCATTAATCTAACCCTTTCATTTGCACCAGCTTTATTTTTTAACTTAAGAACAGATTTGTGAAAATTCTAGGCTTTCTTTGTACTTTGTACTGTGTTCTGCACAATCTAATGAGTGCTAATGAGCTGCAAGAATTTTTAAAACTCTGTTAATTCAGCACTGGATAAACAATCGAAGCTACTTTACATCTCTGAAGGTCCCAAGTGAAATAAAGAAAGAGGTATAAATGTAGCTTTTACTAAAGATCTTAGTTACTTTCCAAGAGGTAGAAAAGATGGGAGAAGGTATAGAGGAAACATGAACATAACCAGGTAAGTTAGAGGCTCTCAATAAATATTTGTTGAATAAATGAGTCAGAATTACAACCAAGAAAGGTGGGGGGTGGGGGGGCGGAGTCAAGCCTCTAACCAGGTGTATCAAAACAATCATGTTTAAGTCAAAAGGGGGAGAAATAGTATATTTATTATTTTCTACGTTGAAAACAGGCTTATAAGAAATCTCAAAAATGATTAATATAAATTTGAAAGAAATGGCAAAGTCCAACCCCAATTCAACATGAAAATTTATTAGCTTTCTTTCCATTTTTATGTTTTCCCAATTTTTCCACATCCTTTTCCGTCCTATGAGGAAGTGCTGGAGTGAGGAAGGGGGCAGGATGAATTTAGGAAACATGTAAAGTTAAGAAAATTTGAATTTATTCACTTAGTCTTTCAAATATTCATGAATCTTTTATTCAACTACCATTTATTGAGTGCTTAATATGGGCAGGGGACCATTCTATTTTTAAAAATACTTTTTCTTATTATAAAATAAGAGTAGAAATTTTGAAAAATTCATAAATATATAGGGGCACCTGGGTGGCTCAGTTGGTTAAGCATCTGCCTTTCAGCTCGGGTCATGATCTCAGGGTCCTGGGATCTGAGTCCCACATCTGGCTCCCTGCTCAGCGGGGAGACTGCTTCTCCCTCTGCCCCTCCTCCTGCTTGTGCACTCTCTCTCTCAAATAAATAATAAAAAATCTTTTTAAAAAATGTGGATCGGGATACCTGGGTGGCTCAGTTGGTTAAGCATCTGCCTTCAGCTCAGGTCATGGTCTTGGAATCCCAGGTTCAAGCCCCACATCACTTCTCCTCCTGCCCCTCACCCCACTCGTGTTCTCTCTGTCTCTCTCTCTCTCAAATAAATAAATAAAATCTTTTTAAAAAAATGTGGATAGCACAAATGAGAAGCTGGATTATTATTTAACTTCATTTTAATTAATTTAAAATTAAATAGCCTTCTGTGGCTAATGGCTATGGTATTGGACAGTGCAGCAATAGTTCATCTAAAGTCTTAATTTGTTTGACTTTCAGAGATTTCCACAAAGTGGCTGCCATTCTGTTTCCGTAGCACTGAGTTCAAGAAAGTACTCATACCAGTTGTGTGGGCCATTAGAGTCTGAGGATGATAATGAGGATTTTGTTTACGCTTCATGAACTGTACCCTGCTGTCATATCAGGTGGTCTCAGCAGACACGAAGCCAGGCTATGAGCAGGCCTGGATCTGACTCATGAAAATAAGCCTTATGTATATATGGTAAACCTAGAGAGAAACTCTTTTGCTTCTAGAGGGTTAGATGTGACCCTCCCTTACTCAGACATTACCATCCTCATCTGTGTGCCCACTGGTGAAGCCGTGGGGACTTCCTTCTTCACCTTGAGATAAGTAAAGGCCAATTAATTTACTTAGATGGTGCCTGGGTCTGTCCTGTCCATTAGTATATACCAATTGTTGACAGTTTTCCATATCATTGTCATGTAAAAGGTAGGAGCTTTTAAAAGGCTCTTGTCATATCTGGACATATTTCTTCCACTCAAGAGTTAGTACCAATACATTCCCACCATTAATACATGTGAGTGCTCATCTTAGCACACCATGCCCCAGCATAGGTGTTATTTTTTATATTTACAAATTTAATGGATTAACAAAATGGCCATTTAAATTTACATTTCTTACATCTTTACAAGCAAAATGCTAAGAGAGCTCCCATCTTTTAAAAAGTTTTCTCTCTTGACCCCACATGGCCACCTCTAGCTATCATCTCATTTCTCTGTTCTCCTCAACAGCAGAACACTTTTGAGTTGTCTCTGCCCTCCACCTCTAATCCTTTTTTCCTATTCTCTCTTAGACTCATTTCATTCAAGCTTTCACCCCCATCCACTCCACCAGAACTTTCTTCTAAAGGTCATCAATGACCTTCATGTTGCTAAATCCAGGGATTATTTTTTAGTCCTTTTCATACATGTCCTATCAATAGAATTGATGCCCCCCCCCCTTGAAATGCTTTCTGCTTTTGGCTTCTTGGACATGTCTTCATTTTTTTCTCCTCACTGAGCAATCCTTCATAGTCTCTTGCTAGTTCCTCCTCATCTCCCCAGCCTCAAAAAGTTGATGTTCCTTAGTAATTAGTACTTGGACTTCTCAAACCTATCAGTGCTTGATCCCTAAGTTATCTCAGAAGTCCCAGGGCTTTCGATGCTAGCCATGTTCCAGGACCTCCCAAAATTATTATCTCCAGCTCAGAATTCTCTCCCAAAATCCAGACCTGCACACCAACTCTATCAACATCTATCAACTTTGATATATCAAATGAACATGTCCAAATTCAAGTTCTTGATTTCCCACCTCAAATCTCAAGTATTGGAATCATCCTTGACTACTCAGTTTCCCTCACATCCCAAATCTATTAACAAATACTGTCAGCTTAGTTTAAGATATATCCAGAATCTGACCCACTGCTTGCCACATCCACTGCTATCACCCTAGTTCAAGTCACTATCATCTCTTGCCTGGACAGTTGCAATAGTATCTCAACTGCTCTCCCTGCTTCTGCCCTTGACCTACCTTAAGTCTATTGTCTATACACAGCTAGGAGCCTGTTAAGACAGTTAGGACTTCTCCCTCCTTTCCCCAAAACCTTCAACCAGGCCTGTCTCTAACATGTGTGAGGCTCCAGGCAAAAATAAAATGAATGCTGCCTTTCTTTTCCCATCCCCGGCGCTGTTCTAAACCGTGAAAGGATTGACAGGCAGAGTATAGACACCCCATCTTGCATGCCAGAGCTTTATCCATATTCAAAAACACAGTTGTCCCTTAGCCACCCCATAGGTCTACGGATGTGCATACCTGCAGTATGGTCAACACTTGGGAGGATGAACTTAGCAAAGAGCTGTGCACAAGCCCTGGAAGCAGGTATGGGGCTGTTTGGGCAGGGAATTCTAGGTTTGTGGGTACCTATCACATGGTCTAGAAAGGGCAAGAAGGTGTCCAGGTGAGGCACATCATTTTGGCCTATAGGGAAGGGCAGAGCTGGAGGAGCCAAAGAAAGAATCCACTGAAGTGAAGAATCAGTGCAGGGCCTCCAGTTGCCTGGATTCAGTGGACTGGCAATGTCCCAAATGGAGGCTGCCTTGTCAGCCTGAATCCCAGAGTGAAGTCAACCTGGAGCAGGGCTGCAGCTGACCCATCATAGACACATAGTATGAGCATACAGCCCTTGAGATCTGGAAGTCTTTTGTTGCCATGGCATAATCTATCCTATCCTACTAATACACATATCTTGCTCTGTGAACGTGAGTTCTATAAAGGCAGACCATATCCCATTTGACTTGTATCCCTAGCACCTAGCACAGTGCCAAGCACACAATAAATACTCAAGTAATATTGCAGGAATGCAACCTTTCTGGATTTCATCTGTATAATAAAGAGGGTTAGAGTAGATATTTTATAAAGTACCTTCAAATTCTAGCATCCCATGTTTTCTGTAATTTCAGAAATAAAAGGTTCTGCATTTCCTTCTCAAACACCCACATGCCAAAGCCTCATTCCAACCTGAATTTCCTTTCTCTTCTGATGAAAAGCTTTTGTACATAGCTATATATGCTTAAGGTTTTAAAATCCTACTGCAATCAGCCTGTACAGGCAAGGAATTAAATACTAAGAGTGCCTTTTCTATCTCTGATTACTATGACCCTGAGTGATGTCTCCCCCCACCCACCCACCCACTTTTGCTGCTGGGCTTGGGCAAGTATACCTGCTGTTCAAAGACCAACCGAAATTACCTCTAAGAAGGAACTGCTTTGAGAATCAGGCTTATAATTAAACAGTAATTGAAGTTTCCTGTGGTTTTATGCATGGGTCTTATCTAATGCCTAAGTAGATAAACTGCATGGCTTAAAAGTCAGAATGGAATTAGATGCTCCTACAAGTGAGCAGAGGTCTTTGTTCAGCAATGGTGCTTATTTAAAATCCAACCTGGTTTCTAGCACTTTTGTCACAGCACCTACACAATGACATCAGTCTACCCTGCAGAAGTGACTGTCAGAGAACCATGGAATGATAGAGCTGAAATGGACCTCAGCGAGCTCCTCATCCAAAGTCCTTGTTTCACAAGAAAATAAAACCCAGGGAGGTAAAGTGATTTGCCTCAGGTCACAGGTAGAAGAGGAGAAGATCAGGGATTTAGGAGGTAAGACTATGATGACTTGGGTGACTTACTGGATGCAGGTTGTTAGGGAAAGAAAGGAATGGAGGACAATTGCAAACTTCTCAGTTGGGGTCAAATGAGAAAGAGCGAGTTTGAAGGAAATCCAATGAGCTCAGTTGGGATCATGTTGAGTTTGAGGTGTCTGTATGCCATACAGACAGCTATCAAGCAGAAAATTAGATATTACAAATCTGAAACTGAAGAAAAAGGACAAAGTTAAAGAGAGAAATTTAGGAGTCAGCATCCTCCCACTTGGTGTTTAAAACTATTATAAAGCGGGAAAAGAAATAAGGAAAAGGGAGCAACAGGGGTATGACCAGCAGAATACTGACATCTAAGGGTTTTATTAAAAATAAAAATAAATAAAATAAAGAAGAGTTTACAAAATAGTTTACAAGAGTGGCCAGAGAATAGGAGGGAAACTGGGATAGAATGGTGTTGGTAAAGGCAGGGCAAGAGAAGGTTTCAAGAAGGGAGACATGTTCTATAACTGTGGCCCACGCACAGCTAGCTGCCCCCCCCCCCGTATTCATTCTCCTCTTTTTCCTTGCTAACAAAATCCTGATTGTTTTTCAGAGTGGCAATAAACCTGGTCAAAAATTAAGCCGTGATTTCCCAGGCTCCTTTGTATCTAGAGGTCGCCCGTATGACATCCCTCTGGCCATCTACATATAACCAGATGTCTATCTACTTGGTGAGAATGTCAAGAAAACAATTATTTTCCTGATATAAAGTTTGATATCCTGATATAAATGGTCAAACTGCTGGCATCTCACTTTTACCCTTTCCCTTTTCCCCTTTCTTTCTCCCAAGATAATGATTCTATGTCCAGAAATACAGCAGCTATCTAATGAGCCTGAGTACAAAGGACACACACACACACACACACACACACACGATGATATGGAAAATCAGGAGTCTGATTCCTGATCTACTCAGTTGAATGTGTGAGAAATGTGGGAGTCAACCTTGATTCCTACCCTCTTACTGCCTTTGATCCAAGATCCTTGACTCTACCCTTAAACATCCTTCAAATTCACTTTCTTCTAGCCATTCCTAGTCTCTGCAATGTTCAGGCCCATATCATGCCTTGCCCAGCTGACTGAACTGTCCTTCTAGAAGGTGCTTCCACACTTACCCCCTGCAACCTGTCCTCTAATCTTCTGTCACCAAGTCAACGAAATGGAATGCTTTTGTGTTGATCCCTGCTGAAAATATTTCCATGGCTGTCATTGTCTAGTGGATAAAATCAAAGGTGCTTAGCCCCACAGTTAGGCTCTTTATGATTTGGCTCATGCCTTATGTTGATTATGACATCCTATGCAAATATATAGTGGTTCACAACCACTTTGTGAACAAGGACCACTTACCAAGCATTGTGCTTTATATTTATTTAGTTCTCATAATGCTTTCCCACACATTTGATAGTACTATTCTCATTTTGCAAATGGGTCAACTGACTCTCAGAAAGGTTAGGTCACTTGCCCAAGAACACAGAGCTTGTTTAAGCAGGGGAAGGTCTGGATGTCAAAGCTCTTTCAAATTTCTTTCCACTGCAGTGCCTTGACATGAAAGAATGTATACTCCTCTCCTTCCTGCTCCTCACTAGTCCCCATCTACCTTAAATGGACAGCCTTGTTGAAGAAAAACAGTCTTGCCCCTCGGGCCAAAGGAATCTATCCCCCACTGCGCTGGGTAGAAAACAGGTTCTTCAAAGCAGCTTCTGCAAGGGAAGAGACAATCGCCCAAAGCTGGAGCTGTATGGTGAGCTGGTCGGCCTGACCCCCCATTGAAGGCCCTGCCTTCTCCTCACTCGGTGGGGGTCAGGTGCTCAGGGCAAGGATGGGGATCCTGGTCAGAGAGCCCTTCTCCTTTGACCTAGCCGGCCTGGCTGGCGTCACCACAGTGTTGGAGTAGGATCCCGTCTCCAAGGCCACCCCCTCCAGGGTCCGGAGCTGAAAGACCAGGGAGGAAGGACTCTGGTGACTCCCCAAAGTCTCAAGCAAGATCTGACACCCACTCCTCACCACTATCTCAGCCTGGGAGCCGGTCCTGTGGGCCCTGGCAGCGCACCCTACTCTGCCGCCGGAGCGGTTTTGCACACACCGCTGCCGCCCAGCGCCCGGACCCAGAGCGGTCCGCCAGCAGCGGGACCCTGGAGCAGTGCAGCCCTCTGAGCCCTGAGAGTCCCGCGGTTGAGAGACCCGCGGTCAGAGAATCCCCTGGGAGCTCTGCTATCAGTCGGGTCGGATCACCCAGATTTGTAACTGGAGAAAGGTCCAGGTCCCCGAGGAATATGTCCAGCTAGCACCCTCTGGCCCTCGGACCTGAACTCGGAGTCCAGGCTGCCCCGTTGGGCAAATCGTCCTGAGTTCCGCTCTCCTGCAAGCCGCAGCCTCGCACCCCAGACCCTCCCCAGGCACGCTCCCCTGGGCAGCGGCGGAACGAACCCCAGCTGCTCCCAGCACCCCGACTGGACCCTGGGCAACCTCTTCTGCCCGGGTGGCTCTCCCCGGGGTCTGAAACCCTCGCGCCCCCGCGCGTCCGTCTTTGTTTCTGAGCTTGCTCTGAAAGTGATGTAACGAGGCCAGACTCGCGCGCTGCTTTCCCTCTTTCCCAGACTAAGTCCTTCCTCCCTCCAGCACCAGAGCCCGGCGCTGGGCTGTGCCTCCATTCCACTCCGAGAGCTCTGGAGACCGACGGGCGCTGTTGAGAAAGACGCGCTCCCACGTCCCACCTCCTGGATGCAGAGTCAGTGGGGAAAGCGAGGCTTTCCTTCCAGAAACAAGGGAGAGAGCCGAAGGGACAGCTGTTGTGGAGGTTTCTAAGGAGACTCAGACTGGCTTCTTTCCCTGCTCCTGGGAGACGGCAGGAAACCTCAGGTACCTCAGTGACCCCAGTCGGTGGATGAAAGAGACAGAGGCAGTCAGAGAGAGAGAAACAGAGGAAGAAATAGAGACCCAGAGACCGTGACTGACAGACAAGTGGAGAGAGACGAGTAAGAGAGATAGAGAGTTGGTGGGTGGGAAATTGACTTTGATTTTCTTTTTTCTTTTCTTTCTTTCTTTCTTTCTTTCTTTTTTTTTAACCCACTGTGGTTTTGCTTCTGACAGAAGAGAGAACTGCTGCTCCCTAGCCAGCAAGCAGCCCCCAGTCTGGATGGAGTGAAAGATGCGGCCTGATGACATAAACCCGAGGACTGGGCTGGTGGTGGCCCTGGTCAGTGTCTTTCTGGTCTTTGGCTTCATGTTCACCGTCTCTGGGATGAAAGGAGAGACTCTGGGAAACATCCCCCTCCTGGCCATCGGGCCAGCCATCTGCCTACCAGGCATCGCAGCCATTGCCCTGGCCAGGAAAACCGAGGGATGCACCAAGTGGCCTGAAAATGAGCTGCTGTGGGTCCGCAAGTTGCCCTGCTTCCGGAAACCCAAGGACAAGGAAGTGGTGGAACTGCTGAGGACCCCTTCAGACCTGGAGTCAGGCAAGGGAAGCTCAGACGAGCTGGCTAAGAAGGCGGGCCTCAGGGGGAAGTCCCCCTGCCAGGGGCAGACAGAGGTGTCTGTGGCCACTTCCATCACCACCCTCACACCCACGGAAGGAGAACGCCAGAGCCTGGTCCAGAGCGGGCATCAGGAGGAGACATCCAGATACCTGGATGGTTACTGTCCCTCAGGCAGTTCCCTTGCCTACAGTGCCTTGGATGCCAAGTGCTCAGCCTGGGACAGATCTGATTGCCCGGAGCCTGAGGACAGCATCTTCTTTGTGCCCCAGGACAGTATCATCGTTTGCTCCTACAAGCAGAACAGTCCCTATGACAGATACTGTTGTTACATCAATCAGAGCCAAGGCAGGTGGGATCACGAGACAATAGTCTAATAAGCTTTGCATACAAGAGTCGCTGTGTTGATAGAAACGTGACTATACTCAGCTTCTAGGGGAAGGAAACTGCCCTGCTCCAACAGCCTTCAAACTGTTAGAAATTGACTTGGTATGTGATGGGTGTGCAAGCTTCGGGTGCCTGAGAGCCATGTAAATAGGCATGTTGGGGACACATTTTAGGGACGGGTGATGAGGGTTAAGGACACTGGAAGAGGCAGTGGGTAGGAGAAGAAGCAGTTCCAATTGCTTTTTAACAATTAAACCATGTTGGATATTTTGTAAAATAACCCAGAAAGTGCTACTCAGCACCTGCTAAAAGCAAGATAAATCTAGAGTGGGCTGCAGATATCAGGCATGAAATGATACATGGGCTTGCCATAGGGAAACTGAGCTATTTTCAGTCTGAATCGATTGAAAGACAAAACAACTTAGTGCTTCATTGTCTGAAATGATTTTTATCTGGTGAAAGCTCTTCACACTTACTATTTGCTGAAAGAAAAAAAAAGTCAAGATAGAAAAGCTACTCCCTCCGTAGGTAGGATGGTTTTTGGAGAAAGGGGAGTTAAAGGCAGTTGAATTATGTAATTGAGTTTTATGATGTTATCTTCTGACAAGATCAGAAATTTCAAATAAAGTAAAGCAAGTGGGACCAGCTAGGTAAAAAACTAACATTTTTAGATGGTTATGTTCCTTCTTAAACTCTTCATTTAAATTGATTTACTGGGTCTTTATCTTAAGTGTTTTTTAATATTTACTATCATTCATGTATAATTTCCTCATCAGGTGCAAAATGACTTGATGTAATATTTTCATAGATTAGAATTTGTGTTCATCAAGTCAAAATGGGTTTTACATATGTATACAAGTGTCTTTAGCATTTCTGGGAGTTATGGTAATAAGTATTCCTATATGCCTTTTAAAAATCTGAAAACTATGAAGTCAATACATTAGTCTTGAACTTTATGCAGAATTTACATAAAATGTAATGGTTAAACTTCTGGAAGTGTCATTATTTGTACATTTATTCAACATTCCCAAAGACTATAAATGCCAATGAAATGAGTTAAGCTTCTAGATTTAACTAAAGGTCAGTTTTTACTAAGTTCACCTAATCAGTGAGCATTGCATGACAAGGTCTGTTTTATTTCATACTTAATTTTTTGCTGCTGAGGGAAAAAGGCACAAGGGGATCCTAAAATGTATTTTCTATTTCACTTGCTTAACCGTAATAGACAAGAGGGCAATCAGCCAGAATACCACTTAGTCCCTGTTGAAGAGAAATATTGAATTATATAGAGAAATCATGGTACATTTCATATTGAAGATCAAAATATTTTGCATCCTTTAAAGAATGATGATTTGTTTTCAATGATCAGATAGTTTCAGCCACTCTCTCCCAAAGGGGGAATTGAGGACAAAAATTCTAGCCATGCCCCTTTTGTATATTTCAGGTCCAATTCTGCAAGTCTTCAAGTGCAGCAGTCATTCAGTCTTAAGAACCAGGCCCTTAAAAATCACAATTTTCAAACCAAGTTCAACATCAAAAGAGTATGATTTTTTTTTAGTAGGGCTTAAATGTCAGAAAATGAGATGTGTGATCCTAAGCAAATTTTATCTTCTTGTACCTCAGTTCTCACTCTTCAGAAATCAGGGAGGAGTGGGACTGACTTACATAGAGTATGTCTATCGTTCATTCCCAGTTTGAATATTCTATGGCACCATGTCAACGACACTTTATATAATGCCAGGGAATGAGATACAGCAAAATGCATGCCAAAGTTATGCAATTCATGATAAAAATTATATGACATGGATTGAATTCTTACTACTACTCAAAAGAATTTTGTAGATATGTGAAAGCAGATTTGTTTTATTGCCAAATATCATTTATTCAACAAATACACTTCTGGGAATGAAATGAAGATGTTAATTAAGGATAAAATTTTTTGATATTGGTATAGCCCCCAAATAATCCAATAAATGCCATGAATGTAATTTACTTTGGATTTGGTAGGGAGGAAAAATAGTTTCCTAAAATCACAATACCTCTTAATAATTATAGGGCATTTAAAAGATGAAAATCATGTTTCAATGAAGGTAAAAATTATTGGATAACTCTCTTAGGAATAAAAGCTTCTAATTTGAACAACAACAACAAAAAAACCCCTTCTAATCTGCTTGCCATTTGTGGACCTCTTCAGGGATGAAGAGATAGCAAGACAGCAGAGAGAGATGTTCACAAAGAACATCTATACAGGGCCTGAAAAGAGATGCTTGTAGTGTTAGGTATGGTTTAAGGTGTGGAAAAGGTACTTTTTGATTTCTTGGAATCAGCTCAAACCCCTTGATATTACATACACACATACACACACACACTCCAATGTCCAAATCCAAAGTTAATTACTAGTTTAGAAATCTAAGATATTTTATCACATTTTCAAGTTCTATTTCAGAAGAAACTTACTTCAGTCTTCTTCTTCCATCCACCTACTTAAGATACTTAAGGTATCTAAATATGCTCTTGAGGGAATTTTCTGCAGTGCTAAAATAACGGTTTGCAAATGTTGACTGGGTGGCTTAACTTTGACCAGAAAGAATAAAATGTGTGATTGTGTGTGTGATTTTTTTTAATATCTTACATTAGGTAACACCTCCTAATATAAAGCAAGGTAGCCTAGTGCCCCCAAATTAATACTCATTAAGTGTTACTCAGGGGAAAGCAGCCATTCTGTTGAACAGAGGTGGAAGAGAAGGAAAACAAGGTGAGAAAAGTGTCTGAGCTTGTTAGGGGAAAACAGCAGCTCATTCTAGTCAACAGTTTTAGCAAGTTGTTAATATTAACATAATAGACAGGTAGACTATTCCCTGTACCCAGTAAGAGCTTTCAGACAGACATAAATCAAAGTAGGTGCTAGTTATTTTTTTACTTGCTATTAATCCAAATAGTCATTTCAACTTAATTTTAAATAGGCATTTTATTTTTGAAATTATTTCTATTGACTTTTTCTTGTTCAATATTCCTCTCTATTATTCTCATGGGTTCTTTTTCCAAACTGCTTCTTGATTTAAAGTGTGAATTCAGCCAAGATACCCAAGCTAGAACATATTTAGACAACTGTTTCAAGATTTAGTTTCTATTACAATCATGGCAAACAAAATCCAGATATAGTTAAGTTCAGAGTCTCTTCCAATCAGGTCCTTTGGAAATGTTTTCAATACTCTACTAATCAGGTCCTTTGGAAATGTTTTCAATACCCTGGGTCTTAATACCCACTGAGCTGGCACAGGTAGGGAAGGAAGATTCATTCTTTTAAATGCTTTTCCCTTTGGTAATATCCAACCTCTATTTATTTATTAATATCTCCATTCTGCACCTATAGCATCATTTACTTGGTTAATTCACTGTTATTATTACTTTATAACATTAAAGAAAATTTTTTGAAAATCCACAGCCCCACTATCCTAACAGAACTACTGTATTTCCATTTTAGCATATCATCCTCAAAGACTCCCCCACATACACCTTAAATATTATAATTGTGTGGTTTTCTTTTCCTTTTATTTATATGCTAAGTATGTTTTCATGTTTCTATGCAGGTTCCTGATTACCATTTAACAACGGTGTAATATGCCATTTTTGAGAAGTACCATAATTTAATTTAACATGCCATTCTTTTTTTTATCATGCCATTCTTTATTGCTAGCCAGATAACATGTTTTATGGATGGTTTTGTATGTCTTTTTCTATTGTTGGTAACACAGCTACATTATTTGTCATTTGCCCAAAGAAGTGAATATTTACAATCAAAAAGCTGTCTCCTTATAGATGAGAGTAAGGGGGCAGAAATGTGTAAATGGATCAAACATTTGACATTATTGGTTTTCTCTTGATTCATGGGCAAGACATAGGGTAAGAGACAAAATAATGCTTCTCTGCATTATTATCCCCTTTTGGGACCAGAGCCAGTATTTTTAAGAATAAGATGAGATGGGGTCTGTATTTTTAAGAGTAAGATGGAACATTTCCCCAGTTAAGATACCACCAGTGTATATCTCAAAATCAGTATACAGTGGTGTCAATCTTCAAGAGCATAATGTTGAACAAGCAAAATGAAAAATAGATGTAGACAAAAATTACTTTGTACTATTTCAAAAGCACTTTCTTAAAGTATTTCATCATTTATTTTATAATATATTCAATAAGTATGTATATTGTTACCTATTAGTGACTTAAAATGAACTGGAATTTCAGGAATTCAACAGACTCTACCCATGAGTTTTCTGTTTCTTCCTCAACGGAAAAATGAACTGAAGATGGAATTATGGACAAATGCTCGGCTCAACCAGATATCTCAATAAAGAACTGAATTCCACTCAGCCTCTTGTCCAGATAACATGAAATCATGAGTGTTCTCACCACCTAGCACAGGCTCCTCACTCCATGAACACCCCAAAGAAAGAAGTTTATACACGACACTGTCCAGATACAAATAGGTAGACATTGATATCAGATCTCCACCATCTTTTGCAAATTATTCCTGGGCCTGACCCTTCTTAGAGATCCTTTCTTTGTCTTTCCCTTTATTCCTCCTCCTGATTGCACAGACCTGGTATCCTCAATGACAACACAAGGCTCTACATGCTTTATCCATAACAAGGTACAGTGTTACAGAATGCGCCAGTTACAAAACAGGGCATAAAGCTATTAAAACGTCTCTTTGACAAATCTATCCCAAGAAAGTTAAATATAACAACTATCTTTGCAATTCATCACTTTCTTTCTCTTTATGGTAATAAATGATTATATATAAGACAATCCCTCAGTCTGAGGTCAGACCACATTTGTTTAGAAAAAATGGGCTTTTGAACATCAACTGCCTGTAATTCAACATGAAAAGTATGGACATACCTTCTCTGTGAGCGGTTAGACCATCAGATCAGACCAACTCATGAAGGCCCACCTGCCCCTGTGCTCTTACCCCCGCCTCCCATCCTCTGCAGCAGCTTCTTGGCTGTGCCCTGATTGTGCCCTGCAGCTCACCACCCTGAGCCTTTGCCCCATCATTTTCTCCGCCTCACATGTCCACCCTGTCTTCACCCCTCTGCTGGTTAAGGCCCTAATATCCTTCAGGGGGCAGCTGCCACATCTTCCACAGTCTTCTAGATTTTCCCCCTCAGAACTAATACTACTTCTACTCTTCTCTGGCCCGACAACACCTCCACCATTATCATCACACACATTAGCTGAGGGTGTGTCTGTCTCTCTAACCGCAGTGTGAGCTCTTTGAGGGCAAGGGCCACGTTTTATTCATCCTCCCGCTGCACACCCTCCCACACACACTTTGCCCTGCTCAATGAAAACTCTAAATCGCACCACTTGGTCACTCTCATGGCCTTCCTTCTTCCTCTTTCTCGCAGGAAAAAAATATCTACCTTCTTGATTTGAACTAAATTAAATAGAATATAGTCAGCAAAAATGTGGGTTAAAATAGGCTTCTGTGGGTTGGGACCCTGACTTTCATTTAGCATATTGTTTCTTCAGGGAAACCACATCTTACATAACAAGGAGAAGAAAGAAATAAACCATTCCAGAATATTTTCTCCTCCCTCCATGATTGACCTAACTCCTACTCCCTGCCTCCCTCTGTGAGTCAGTGACCATATACACATGCAACAAGAATTGGTGGTTCTAGAAGCACTTGACAGCCAAGCTTCTGAATTCCTAACTAGAAAGAAGGTAAATCAGTGTACTTAGGTTAACCCTGTAAGTAGGTCAACAGAATATAATTTGCCAACGTGGCTATTGTCCTATTATGCTTCCATCCAATGATCCTAAACAGGACTTTCCAGGCCACCCAGGTGTTCCCTCAGGACGCTCTCAGGGGGCTGAGTGGCAGACCCTCACTCTCTCACCCCCAGTGAAGCTTTTCTTCTCCACAAAGTCTGTGAGATGCTCAGAGACCGGTTTGTGGTTCAGAGAAGGCTCTGGCTTGTTCTGGAGCAAGATGATGGCATTGCTCAGCAATTCTCCTGAGTAGTATTTGAGGCCCGTCTTAATAAACTTCAGGCTCATGTCACTGGTCCTGTAAATTTCCCAAATTATCTGACTGAGTGAAAGTGACATTTAATTTGAGTAACTCTTTTTCTTGACCATGGCAATTATCAGGTTCTCCTTCAACAATAGCAAGAACGACCTCATCTGAGTATGGGTGGGGAAGGGGACAGCAAAGGGAGAATGTGTCCGTATGGAACTGTCAGCGCAGGGAGAAGAGCCAACAATCCCTCATTAAGCCAGTCACTGTTGTGGCCTCCTCCTCTGATATCACCACTTCTTGTCTCAAACTTAGTAGCAAATGCTAGAAAATGGACTGAGAGGACAAACCAAACAGAAACATGTTTTAAAACTGAAAAGAGTAAAAGGAAAATGCTAGAGATTTTGATACATTTTTTAAATGGCTAAGAAAAGAAATACAAACAGTTTAAGTGTATTCTAATAAGGGCAAAAACTAGCTAAAACTATCATGCTGGACAGAGTCAAAAGGAATATAAGATAGCATCCAATAAATAATCAAACTCGCTTAAAAATTACTCAATAGTACAATCAAAACTAGAAAGTTAAAGGAGTACAAGTGAATACTATTAGCTAAAGTATTCAAAATTAAATCTTTTTAAATTCATCAATTCACCAAAAATGTCCCACTGAAAAAACAGGGTGTGAGATATGAGCAGCAATACTGAGACTGGGACTAAGAGCCCACCGACCTATGCCTGACAGAGGCAAAGACAGACAAGGAACGAAGCTGGGCTTAGCTCTCGTCTCTGCTGAGTCCCCCAAAGCAGGCCCTTACCCTTCAGGTAGCAAAACTACAGAGTCCAGAACTGTTGCTCCCCCACAAGCCTGAGGTCCCTCCAAAGCTCACCTCTCACCCTCCTGTGTTAGAATAGAGGCCAGCAGCTAAAATGTTGAGGGGCAGTGTGCAATCATGGCCTCATGGAGGTCCTAACACAGGAGAAGGGTCACATGTGCAATCATGGCCTCATGGAGGTCCTAACACAGGAGAAGGGTCATGTGTGCATTCATGGCCTCATGGAGGTCCTAACACAGGAGAAGGGTCACTGCCTACACCTTTGTCCTGGTTAAACAGTGCATACGGGCTGGGTATTGTGCTGGCCTGAGATGTCACAGTGAACAGAACAGACCAGGCTCCTGTCTTCATGGAACTCACAGCCTAGCATGGGGTGTCAATGGCTGAGCTGAGGATGTTATAAGGATGTACACTTGGCAGGAGCACCTAGCCCTCACCTTGTTGGGGGAGGGTGGTGAGCAGGGAAAGTGGCTAAAGGGTTCTACCAATTCCACAGTGTGTAGGGGTAGTGGGGAGAGTTTCCCCACACACCCAAGCAGTTCTCCAACACCAGCTAGGCATCCCATAATTCAACTCAATTCTGATATCGTCTACCTGGACATACCATAAGATTTCACAAGGGCTCAATCCGACAAGACTGCCCCTCCCACTTCAGATGCCAGTTGCAAGTCCAAGTGACACCTGTGCTTCTAACAGGCTACATATTAAAGGTTCCAGGGGTGCCGGGTTGGCTCAGTTGTTAAGTATCTGCCTTCTGCTCCGGTTGAGATCCCGGGGTCCTGGGATCTAGCCCAGCAAAGGGCTCCCTGCTCAGTGGGGGGTCTGCTCCTCCCTCCCCCTCTTCCCCTCCCCCAACTCAAGCTCTCCCTCTCTCAAATAAATAAATAAAATCTTTAAAATAAATAAATAAATAAATAAGGGTTCCAACAACCCTCTCCTCAGCTTTGATTAATTTGCTAGAGTGGCTTAGAGAACTCAGAGAAACATTTTACTCACTAGATTACTGGTTTATTATTAAAGGATATAATTCAGGAACAGCCCAGTGGAAGAGATGCATAGAGCAAGGTATAGAAAAAGGGCACAGAGCTTCCATACCCTCTCAGATCATGCCACTCTTACTGAATCTCCACCTGTTCTCCAACCCAGAAATTCTCTGGTCCATTCTTTTGGGGGTTTATGGAAGCTTCACCACATAGGCATGATTGATTAAGTGACTGGCCATTGGTGATTGACTCAATCGCCAGCCCCTCTCCCCTCCCCAGAGGTCAGAGGGTGAGACTGAAAGTTCCAATCCTCTAATCGCAAAGTTGATTCCCCTGGCAACCAGCCCCCATCTGGTGACCCGGGGGCTTTCCAAAAGTCACCTCACTGACATAACAAAAGGCATCTTTATGGTGGTCATCACTTAGGAAATTTCTACAATTTTAGGAGCTCTATGCAAGAAACTGGACAAAGACCAAATACTCATTCCTTCATATAAATCACAATATCACAGAGTCATGGGGGAAAATGTCTGATATGAGACCTGAAAAATGCATAGGAAGTAGCTGACTAAAGAAGGGAGAAACAGTGTTCCAAGCCAAGAAAACAGTGTTTATGAAGGCCAAGAAGGAAGAAGAAAGCATGACACATGTTTATTTGGGAGAAATGAAAAAAAAAAAATTTCATTAGATGGCTGGAGAGGGGGCCAGGTAGAGAAGGGCCAGGCAGAGAAGGGCCAGGCAATGGCTTAGGCCTCTCTCCACCACTACATTTAGGCTTTGTTACACAGAAAAAGAAGGCCTGGCCACCCTGCTTGTCTCCAGCACAACCAAAAGGAAGGAAGATAAGACTCATCTTGACTAGGGTTTGTAGGTCTAACCAAATTCTACTTTAAGAAGAATTGATTCAATAAGCAACTGCTTGATTTGCTTGCATTTCAGGGCAAGGTTCCTTTCACTTGGAGACAAATAACTAATCAAACTAAGCAGTCCACCTTTCAAACATTTGTTTTGCTCTTACATGCGCTAAAATAATTTGGAGCTCCTAAGTGAAAATACCTGATATAAACAGCTTCTAAAATCACCATTTCTGGGATACTTATCATTAGTACAGACAGGTTGACATATGGAAAGACTTTTTTCTATCATGGAGTACCCAACAATGATTGTGACATTAACCAGATTTACATCTCTACGGTTAACATTTTCTGTGTTTCAAAATGTCCCTATAATTTCTTCCTTACTTCAGCTGCTTGGAACTCAGGTCCCTTGTACAGACACATCTATCCCTGCACAGATACATCTATCATTCTCAAAGAGTGTCCCATGTCCATTAGTTCCTTGTTAGGTGAATATATGCTACACAATAAAAGGTTTTAATTCTCAAATATGTTTGAGAATTGCTGGGTCAAACCAAGATAAACATTTTTTTTTTACAGTCTGTATCCCCAACACTCAGAACAGGACCTAGTACAAAGTGGGCACCAAATAAGTACTTGTTGAATTAGTGAATGTAGAATTCCATAAAGCCATTTATTCACATGCTCTGTGACATATAAGAAGGAAACTGAGTGTGCAGTATTCCATGGGGCTTCCCTTAGGACTAGCATTGAAAAATCTTGCCCTAATTTTTAAATCTAGAAGCACACTAATTATGACAAAGAAGAGAAATTTCCAGAAATCAAAATGAAGAGTCAAAGGAAAGGGAGGTAATCCCCAGAATTACCTTCATGTTCTTGGCCCCTGCCATTCACTCAAGAGCAGTCTTCTAACAGACTACTCTTCCCTCAGCAGGGACAATTTGGGTGATCAGGGTAAAGATGTATCTGCCAGACATATTTTGCCTCCAGATGCTAATTTCCCAGGTGTCCAGTTGGGCTCAAAAAAGGTTGCCATGGGCAAGCCCCACGGGCCCCCTCCCTCTTTGGGAGCTTTTTACTATCACTCAAACTATTGCTCAATAAACTTTGCTTTGCTGCCCACCAAAAAAAAAAAGGTTGCCAGGTCCTGCCTTCAACTCAGAAATTAAATTGATCCTAGATACCAGATATCAGTGAGGAATGTTTATAAGAGTTCTAAGAAGCTTTATGATGCAGAAGTAATGTGTTATGGAACCAGGAACCCATGGGAAATTGGAATCCCCGCCTTCCCTAGTCCCAGCCCCATAAGACCAGCATTCTCAGCCTCATCTAAGACCTGAGCAAGTATCATCAAGGTAGTCCAGGGGTTCTCAAACTCTAGCATACATCAGAATCACCAAAGGGCCTGTTAAAATACGGATTGCTGGAACTTACCTCCAGAGTTTCTGATTCAGTAGAATTTACATTTCTGTGAAATTCTCAGGTGATGCAAATGGTGCTGGTTCCTGGTTGCTTCCTCACCACTACATGTGCTATCAATTGGTTTTTACAGCCACAAGTCTGGTATAGACCCATAGGTCCAGCCATGTAGTAGCATTTGGATCTAATAACTGGTACATCATAGGCACACAGTAAATAATTTGATTAAATTAATAAATAATTGTTTGTCTGATCCCTAAGATTGGGATCTACTTTGGGAAAGTGTACCCCACCTCCCCTGATGAAACTGGACCCCAGTCCTTTATCCCCACTTGCTCAACTGGGATCATGACCCTCTCTGCCTACCTCCAGACCTTACAGGGACCATGTGCCCAAAAGAAAGACCTTTTGACTAATGACAAGGGATATGACAGAGCCCAAGTGAGATAGGCCCTTTTTGAACCATGGGATTTAGACTCCTGGCCTGCCTGAGTCTAAAAAAGCCAACCCCATCATGATCCAGTCTATCCCAACCATTCCTGGGTTGATTCCTCTCCTTGCCAGGCCACTTCTGAGCTCCCCAGCAGGCTGCTGGCTGAAGATTCACAGCTATTTTGGGACATGAGGCAGGTATCTGAACCAGGTTCCAATGATGACTTCGAAAGAGACTTGGCTAGAGATCTTGAACGCTTTCCCCATCAGCCAGAATAAACAGTGGTTTACTTTATTATTTTCTTTTGTACTATTTTAACCATGCTGTGAGTGCACAGACTGCAATGGCTAATTTCATTCTTCCCTGCCTGTAACTCACATATGTGAAGTGTGTAGAAAAGAAAATCATACTACGCCCCTGGAGGAGCAATATATTTGGGCTTTGATAGATGATGGGAAAAGTAAATTCCAAGAATAAGGATTTTTCCAAGAAATTCAAAAACAAAAATTAAAATCTATTGTTCATCAATATCCCAACATTTTAATATTCTCCACAATCCCACATCACTGAGGAAGTGCAGGTAACTGCCTATGTATAGACACCTGATAGAAGAATGACCCATCTGTGCTAAACCACAGCCTTCCCACTCCTTTTCTGATGCAGCTTCTACCACTGTTTCCCTTGGAAACTAAAGAAGAAGCTGCCTGAAAAAAACATCTCTCTCCCTCCTCACTCATCAGTCCAAAGGACTAGCAGCTTGTTTGCTTGCTCACTGAAAACATCTGATGTTGGAGGATGACATGCATGTGGGGGACAATACAAAAGATATTACCACAGTGGGTCAGACATATTGTATATTCTACCTACTATTCTTTCTTAGATGGTTTCATGTTCCTCTTCATTTTATGTACTACACCATCAATTTCTTCTCTGTGTTGTAATGATTTGTGTACACAAACCTTCTCTACTAGATCCTAGTTACTTAAAGTCTAGGAAGAACATAATCTTCTGTTCAGCATTCACTACATATTGATTAATATGTTATAATAATATCATATAATTAATGTAATATGATTATAACCCAATGATGAAAGTTTTAGTATCCACTGATGATTCTTGCCTGAATTAACTATTACTATAATGGCTTCTAAATATTCATTTTTCTTCACTATTCTACTTTTATCAATTAGAATTCTACTCTAAGAAAGAACTTTTCCTTCTCCTCCATTTATTTGTTGACTTACTCATTTATAAACAAATATGGAGGGGTACCTGGGTGGCTCAGTTGGTTGAGCATCTGCCTTTGGCTCAGGTCATGATCCCAGGGTCCTGGGATCAAGTCCCACATCAGGGTCCTTGCTCAATGGGGAGCCTGCTTCTCCCTCTCCCTCTGCCTGCTGCTCTCTCTCTGTCGAATAAATAAAAATCTTAAAAAAAATAAATATGGACTCATGGATTATTATTTTATGCAATGAGTTATAACCCGTTTCTATCAATTTTTAATGATGACATTGTCATGGATTATTATTTTATTAATGGGTTATAATCTGTTACTATCACTCTTGAAAGTTCAAATTGTCGTAGATTTGGCCAGAGAGAAGCCTTTGAAGCTTGCTCCTGTCCTTTTGACATGTCTCCATCTTGCTTTAAACACTACTTTCTATCACAAGATGTTTCAATAAAACACTTATTATTTACAAGAAGAGAAACAGTAATTTTATAGCAGATAAACCTGGTAGACATCAGCTCAACCAGTGTTCAAAGTTAATATCACCAGTAATGGTGCCTCCTGATACCATGCAGTGAGAAGGACACATCATCACGTTGATGGTATTTCTGCCAAAAAATGAATAACTTCAATCTAATCATGAGGAGACATCAGAAAAATCCATTAAGGAACATTCTACAAAAGAACTGGCCTGTACTCTTCAAAAATGTCAAGGTCATAAAAGACAAAGACTAAGAAATGGTCTTAGATTAAACGAGACTAGAGACATGATACTATATGGAATGTGTGATCTTGGGTGGAATATGGAATCACAGGGAAAAAAGAGCTATTAAACATTATTAGGAAAATTGGAAAAATTTTAATAAAGTTTGGAAATAACAGTTTTATATCAATACTAAGTTTCTGATTTTTGATCATTGCATTATGGTCATACAAAAGAATGTTTTCATTCTTAGGGATTTAGAAACTGAAGTCTTAGTGGGAAAGGAGTATCATGTCTGCTCCTTACTCCCAAAAGGTTCAGAAGAATAAGATGAAAGTGATAACCTGGTTGAAGGGTACATGGGGAAGTGGGTGAAAGTATATGGGCAAATTTTTGTGCTGCTCTTGCAACTTTTCCATAAGCTTGAAATTATTTCAAAACTAAAAGTTACAAAAACTAAGCAGCATAAAAGTCATTTATACTTCACTACATTCTTAGAGGATTAAAAGCAACTTATAACCCTTTCTATCCAACAGGATTTTTTCAATTAACTGTCTTCAGCTGAGTTCCCCTATAAGCAGACACTGAGCCAAGTATTTGAGTACAAGTAGTTGATTTGGGACATGATCCTAAAAAGCATCTTGCCTTGCAGGAAATGTTAAAATAAGTTCTCCAGAGGGAAAGAAAATGATTAGGATCTTGGTCAGGTACTTGGATGTACATAAAAGGAACTTGGATCTACATAAAGAAAGGAAGAGCATTAGAGAAGGAATAAATAAAGATAAAATAAAAACTTCTTTTTCTTACTCTTAATTGATCTAACAAATAACAATTTGTTTAAAATAATAATAATATCAGGGCACCTGGGTGGCTTAGTTGGTTGAGGATCTGACTCTTGATCTCAGCTCAGGTCTGGATCTCACTGTTGTGAGTTCAAGCCCTATTAAAAACAACAATAACAGAGACGCCTGGGTGTCTCAGTCAGTTAAGCATCTGCCTTCAGCTCAGGTCAGGATCCCAGGGTCCTGGGATTGAGTCCCACACTGGGGTCCTTGCTCAACAGGGAGCCTGCTTCTACCTCTGCCTGCTTCTCCCTCTGCCTGGGGCTCCCCCTGCTTGTACTGTCTCTCTCTCTATGACAAATAAATAAATAAAATCCTTTAAAAAAAATCCAGCAAAGGGGCGCGTGGGTGACTCAGTTGGTAAGCATCTGCCCTCTGCTCAGGTCATGATCCCAGGGTCCTGGGATCGATCTCCGCATCAGGCTCCCTGCTCCGCAGGAAGCCTGCTTCACCCTCTCCCACTCCCCCTGCTTGTGTTCCCTCTCTCGCTGTGTCTCTCTCTGTCAAATAAATAAAATCTTTTAAAAATAATTAATTAATTAATTAAAATTAAAAAATACAACAACAACAATAATACCAACAATGTACTTGATGATTATAACTCCTGTTTAAATAAAATGAATGACAGCAATGATACAAAGGACAGGAGAGAGAAATTAGGAATATTTTGTTATTTTGTTATAAGGTACTTGCACTGCTAGTGAAGTAGTATAATGTTATTGGAAAGTAGACTTGGATAAGTTGTAAATGTGTATTGCAAACATTAGGGCAACCACTACAAAAGGTTTTTTTAAAAAGTATAACCAACATGCTACTAAGAGAAGAGAGAAAAAATGGAATCATATAAGATGCTCAATTAAAACCATAGACGGCAGAGAAAGAATGGAAGACAAAATTAGGAACAAAGAACAAGAGCAACAAATAGAAAACAGTAACAAATATGGTAGATATTAATCCAACTATATCAATGACCACTTTAAACAATGGTCTAAACACACCAATTAAAAGACAGAGATAGTCAAAGTGGATCAAAAAATAAGACTCAACCATATGCTATCTTTAAAAAAAGTCCACTATAAATACAAAGTAGATTAAAAGTAGAGAAATGGAGAAAGATATACCATGCTAACACTCATCAAAAGAAAGCTGGAATAACTATACTAATTTCAGACAGAGCAGACTTCAGAGCAAAGAAAATTTTCAGGGATAAAGAGAGTGCTATGAACTGAATTGTGTCCCCCCAAATTCATATGTTGAATCCCTATTCCCCAATATGACCAGATTTGGAGATAAGCTTTATAAGGAGGGAAGTAAGGTTAAATGAAGTCATAATGGTGGGTCACTGATAAGATAGGATTAGTATCCTTCTAAGAAGAGGCACCAGAGAGCTTGTTCTCTCTTTCTCCAAGTGTGCTCAAAGAAGTGAGCAAGTGAGCACCCAGTGAGATGGCAGCAACCTACAAATCAGGAAGAGAGGCCCCACCAGAAACTGACCATGCTGGCACCCTTATCTCAGACTCCCAGCATTAAAACTGTGAGAAAATAAATGTCTGTTGTTTAAGCCACTTGGTCTATGGTATTTTGTTATGGCAGCCCATACTAAGACAGAGAGACATTCCATAATGATAAAGGGATCAACCCACCAAGAAGCTATGACAACCTTTGACGTGTATGCACCAAACAACATAGTGTCAAAATACATGAGTTAAAAGCTAATACATCTGCAAGGAGAAATAGGTGGAGACATCAATATCCTTCTATCAAAAATGGGCAGATCCAGCAGGGAGAAAATATCAGATGTGAAAGAAGGGATATCACTACAGATCCCATGAGCATTAAGAGAATAATAAAGGAATACTACAAACAACTCTATGCTTACAAATTTGATAACTTGGATGAAAAGTACCAATTCCTTGAAAAACACAATTTGCCAAAACTCACATAAGAAGAAAATAGACAATCTAAATGGGTCAATACCTACTAAAGAAATTGAATCAATGATTAATAACCTTCCAAAACTGAAAGCACCATATGGGTTCAATGATAAGTTCTTCCCAACATTTAGGAAATGAATTATACCAATTCCCCACAATATCTTTCTGAAGATAGAAGCAGAGGGAATTTTTCCTAAATCATTCTATGACTCATAATTAATACCAAAACCAGAGAAAGACTTCAAAAGGAAAGAAAACTATAGATCAATCTCTCTCATGAACATAGGTGCAAAAATCCTTGACAAAATATTAGCAAATCTAATCCAACAATGTATAAAAAGAATTGTACAACACAACCAAGTGGGATTTACCCTAGGTATGCATGGTTGCTTCAACATCAAAAAGCAATTAATGTAATCCTTCATATCAACAAGCTAAAGGAGAAAAATCAGATGATCATATTAAAAGGTGCAGAAAAAGCATCTGACAAAATCCAACATCCATTCATGATAAACATTCCAAGCAAACAGGAAATGGAGGGTAACTTCCTCAGCTTGATAAAGAACATTTACAAATAATCTACAGCTAACATCATACAACTAACATCTCACTGTCATTAGCGGTTAGAAACTAGAAACTTTCACGCTAAGATCAGAAAAAAGGCAGGGATGTTCTGTCCTCTTGTACCACTCCTTTTCAACATTGTCCTAGCTAATGCAGTAAGATAAGAAAAAGAAATAAAAGGTATACTGATTGAAAAGGAAGAAATATTACTGTCTTTGCTCACAGATGACACAGTTGTCTATCCAGAAAATCTAAAAGAATTGACAAAAAAGCTGGAACAATTATAGCAAGACTGCAAGATACAAAGTTAACCTATAAAAGTACATCACTTTCCTATATACTCACAATGAACAAGTGGAATTAAAAACACAATGCCATTTGCATTAGCACCCCCAAGAATGAAATACTTAGATACAAATCTAACAAAATATGTATAAGATCTATATGACAAAAACTACACAACTCTGATGAAAGAAATCAAAGAACTAAATAAATGGAGAGATATTCCATGTTCACGGATAAGAAGTCTCAATATTGTCAAGATATCATTTCTTCCCAACTTGATTTACAGATCCAGTACAATACCAACCAAATACCAGCAAGTTATTTTGTGACTACTGGCATATTGACTCTATATGGAGAGGCAATAGTGCCAGAATAGCCAACAAAATGTTGAAGAATAAAATCAGAGGACTCACACTACTTGACTTCAAGAATTACCATAATGCTACAGTAATCAAGACAGCATAGTATTGGCAAACACACACACACACACACACACACACACACACACACACATCAATGGAACAGAAGAGAGCCCAGAAATAGACCCTCATAAATATGGTCAACTGATCTTTGATGAAGGAGCAAAGGCAATACAAGGGAGAAAAGATATTCTTTTCAATAAAATGTGCTGGAACAATTAGACATCCACATGCAAAAAAGAAAAAAAAAGAATCTAAGCACAGATCTTATACCCTTCACAAAAATCAACTCAGAATGGATCATAGACCTAAATGTAAAATGCAAAACTATAAAACTCCTAGAAAATAATATAGAAGAATCTCTAAGTGACCTTGGGTATGGTGATAACTTTTTTGATTGAACACCAAAGGCACAACCCATGAAAGAAATAATTGATAAGCTGGATTTCATTGAAATTTAAAACCTCAGGGCACCTGGGTGGCTCAATCAGTTGGGCGTCCGACTCTTGATTTCAGCTCGTCATGATCTTCAGGGTTGTGAGATCAAGCCCCGCATCAGGCTTCAAGCTGAGTGTGGAGCCTGCTTAAGATTCTCTCTCTCCCTCTCCCTCTGCCCCACCCGCCCCCGATGACTTGTGCCTGTGTGCACACGCTCACTCTCTCTCTCTTTCTCTTAAAAAAATTTTTTTTAAACCTCTGCTCTGGGGTACCTGGGTGGCTCAGTCAGTTAAGCATCTATCTTCAGCTCAGGTCATGATCCCAGGGTTCTGGGATGGAGTCCCACATTGGGCTCCATCCTCAGCAAGAAGTCTGCTTCTCCCTCTATACCTCCCCCCTGCTTGTGCTCTCTCTCTCTCTCTCTCTCTCATGCTCTCTCTCTCAAATAAATAAATAAAACCTTTAAAAAATTTTTTAAAAAAATAAAACCTCTGCTCTACTAAAAACACTATCAAAATAATGAGAAGACAAGCCACAGACCAGAAGAAAATATTTGCATAAGACATATCTGATAAAGGATTGTTGCCCAAAATATACAAGGAACGCTTAAAACTCAACAACAAGAACACAAACAACCCAGTTTTTAAAGGGCCAAACAATAGGTACATACATGAAAAGATGCTCAACAACACTAATCATCAAGGAAATGCAAATCAAAACCACAATGAGATAGTACCTCACACCTGTTAAGATGGCTATTATCAAAAAGACAAGAGATAAGTGCTGGTGAGGATATGAAGTAAAAGAAACCCTGGTGCACTGTTGGTGGGAATGTAAACTGGTGAGCCACTATGGTAAACAGTATGGAGTCTTCTCAAAAAATTAAAAATAGAACTACCACATGATCCAGCAATATAACCAAAGGAAATGAAATTACTATCTCAAAGACATATCTTCACTCATGTGTTCATTGCAGCATTATTCACAATAGCCAAGACATGAAAGCAACCTAAGTGTCCATCAATGAGTAAATGGATTAAACACACACAGTAGAATATTATTCAGCCATTAAAAAAAGAAGGAAATCCTCACCTGAGATAACATGGATGAACCTAGAGAGCATTATGCTAAATGAAATAAGTCAGAGAAAGACAAATATTGTATGATATCACTTACATGAAGAATCTAAAAGAACAAACTCATAGAAACAGAGTAGACTGGTAGTTACCAGATGCAAGGGGTGGGGAAAAAGGATAAAAATGGTCAAAGGGTACAAACTTCCAGTTATAAGATGAAACTTAAAAGTTTTCACCACAACCAAAAAAAAGGTAACATGTGAGGTGATAGATATGTTCATTATCTTACTGTGGTGATGATTTTACAACATATACATATCAAATCATCAAGTTGTGCCCCTTAAACTTACACAATGTTATATGTTAATTATATCTCAATAAAACTGGGAAACATTTTTTAAAATTTCTTAAATGGGTCCAAAGACCTTAACAGACACCTCACCAAAGAAGATATACAGATGGCAAATAATTGTATGAAAAGATGCTCCATAACATGTCATTAGAAAATTGCAAATTGAGACAATGAGATACCACTACATCCTCATTAAAAATCTAAAAAAAATCTAAAATGTTGACAACATCAAATGCTGAGAAGAGTGTGGAGCAATAGAAACTCTCATTCATTGCTGGTAGAAATTCAAAATGGTAGAGTCACTTTGGAAAATAGTTTGGGGATGTCTTATAAAACTCACATACTCTTACTATGTCATACTCCTTGGTATTTACCCAAAAGAGTTGAAAATGTCTGACCCAAAAACCTATGCACAAATGTTTGCAGCAATTTTATTTATATTTACCAAAACTTGGCAGCCACGATGTCCTCTAGTAGGTGAATGCATAAATAAACTGTGATACAACCAGAGTATGGCATATCATTCAGTGCTAAAAAGAAATGAGCTATCATACCATGAAAAGACATGGAAGAATCTTAAATACACATCACTAAGTGAAAGAAGTCATTCTAAAAAGCTATATACTATATGATTCCAACTATATAACATTCTGGAGAAGGAAAAACATGGAGACAGTAAAAAAAAAAATCAGTCTTTGCTAGGCGTTGAGGGGAGAGAGGGATGAATAGATAGAGCATAGAAGATTTTTAGGGCAGTGAAACTACTCTGTATGATGCTTTAATAGTAGATACATGTCATTATACATACATTTGTCCAAACCCACAGAAGGTATAACAGCAAAAGTGAACCCTAAGGTAAACTATGGATTCTGGGTAATAATAATGTATCAGTGTAGGTTCATCAACTGTAACAAGTGTACCACTCTGGTGGGGGATGTTGATAATAGGGGAGGTTATGCATGTTTGGGGAGGAGATATATGAGAAATCTGTATACCTTCTGCTCAATTTTGCTGTGAACCTAAAAATGTTCTAAAAAATAAATTAATCAATTCATTAATTAAAATAAAATAAAAAATAAAATCTATTTAAAAGGAAAAGGAAATTACTTTTTTTAGCTGAATGGAGATCGTTACAAAGCATTTCTGCCCTCTGAAAGCTAATAAGAATCCACACAACTTTAGAAGGTATATCCTACATAATGAGTTCTCAAGTTGGAATCCATGATCAAACTCCACAAAAATTGTGTGTGTGTGTGCGTGTGTGTGAGTTCATATATACATGCATCTTTCCCCCTGGAAAAAATTCCAAAACTTTCATGCTTAATCACTTAATGCTTAATCACAATCCCCTTCTGAAATCTTTAGGATCTCTGCCTACGACAGTCAGCTCTGAGTACATGCTTCTGACACCTTCATCTTTTCCCCAGCAAACAGTGCAGTCACAAGGTCTTTCACCCACCTCACCCAAGACATCAGCCTGTAGGTTGCCTGCCACACCCAGAAGTCAGCTGATTATCCCCAAAAGAAAATCAGTTCATATCCCCTCACAGGTGCTCTCCATCTAGAAATGGCCCCAGGAGAAGAAACATATGACACTCAAGAACAGCATTTTCATAGTCTCATATATAGCCTGTTGGACATTTTTCCCCAGGAAAAAAGAGGAAGCAGAGAAAAATGTATAGCATATCCTCATAATTATCAATATTGTTACAGCTATCCCTGTCTCTCCTTAAACTGTTTGACTTTTCCATCCGGGGTCTAACCTAAAACTATTTTTTTTAACCCACATACCTCAATATACTTGTATGGTTTCCTCTTTCTGCTACAAAGTAAATATGGATTAAAGAAAATTCTAAGGGAAAATCTCTGTTCTCTCCCACTCCCTGCCTTGGAGTGGGCATCCACCTCTCTCCCCAACATGTGTAACCAGCCCTCCTAACCCCACAGCTCTGGGTCAACAGTTCCACCATTTGTTTTTCTAATCATATAGATTTGAAATTTCATTTATCTTGTTACCTCTCCATTCTCTTCATGCCTCTTCACTTGAATCCTCTCAATTTTCCCACAACAATTCTCACATCTGGTGATGAATTCCTTTCTCCTAGCCCTGGCCTGGCCCAGAACCCTCAACCCCAAAATGCTGACATTTGCCATCCCCGTTAGTTTATCCTATCACTTGTCCTAACAATGATATTTCTCTTTTATTGAAAAATAAAATATTACAACATTCATGTGTATATCAATGGGGTGTGGGAACTTTAACACAATTCTGAGAGATAAGCATTATCTTCCTCCTCAAAAGAGATGGATACTGAAGCTCCCTACACAAAAATTGTGAGTTATTAGGGCCACCACAGATAAGACGATTAGAAACAGAGATGTGCAGAATTCCACTGAGGCCCCCTCATAAGTTTCCTTAGGTCTTGGCTTCATATTAATGTATAGTAGGGGATCTGAATGGGCCCCAGAATGTCTGCCAGTTAACAACCCTCCAATACTGACACATTTAGACAGACAAGGCAGAGACCTTGGTGAAAGTAGAACATAGCCAAGGAGTCCATTTGATTTTGACTTGGGACAGGCTTCTAAAACATTGACAAGCCCTCTATTGACTTTAATAAGTGGTCTATAAGTGAGGCATTAGGGTTATTTCATTATATATTAAAACTTGACAAAAATGGTCCATTCTTCTCTATATCCCCACACTGGCTAATTAAAGTGCTTAGGTCTTTGTAGGAGTTATCCCAACTCCATAAGGTTGTGGTGTTTTCTCCTGCTAATCACAGCTTCTGGTTGGCAGTTACATACACTTTTGATTAATAAAAGATTAGGGAACAAATTAAGTACATTTAGTAAGTACAGTTTTACAGGGGAAAAAGATTTTTTTCAAAAAGAATTTCACAAGAGTCCTTGGTAGTAGCAAGAGGTGGAATTACTGATGTGGATTACTGCTGGCCATTTTATTTGCTGATCCTTTTCAATACCAGCTTTACAACAAGCACAGCACCCCCAGCTCTGTGTTTACCTGGCCAGGCACTTGGTGGTCCTGATCCCTCTACAGCACTTTGGTTGCTGGTGTTGCCAGCTAGCACTGCTGGTCCAGCCACACCACTGGCCCGTGGTGTCAGCACTCGTGGCCGCAGCAGCACAGCCATCCGCCCCTGCTAGCAGACCTCAAGACAATGGCCAAACTTGTGACCCAAGGGTATGGTGAAAATGGGAGTTAGGCATATCTACCTCTACCTGTTCCATTAAATGAAAGCCAAACCAGTAGACTGTTTAGTTACAAGTGTAGGTAGAAGTTACCAGTACTGACAAATGAGGTGAGCTAATGTGCATGGTAATGTGGAGACACAGATAGCATGGCATATACGTAAGAAAAGTAACATACTTTACAAACAGACAAAATAATCACCCAGGGTATGAGCTGCCAGCACAAATTATGAACTTCAAAATTGTCTTCCTAAATATTTATCCAAAAATTATCTTTTGAAAGAACACGAGGTATGGGACACATCAAGATGATTAAGACACAATCCTTGCTCTCCAAGTGCCTACAATCTAGATAAAGAATGACTGAGTACAGAGGTGCCTGGGTGGCTCAATCAGTTGAACATCTGCCTTTGGCTCAGGTCATGATCCCAGGGTCCTGGGGGGCTCCCTGCTCAGCGGGGAGCCTACTTCTCCTCCTCCCTCTCCCTCTGCTGCTCCCTCTACTGGCCCCCTGCTCATGCTCTCGCACTCTCTCTCTGTTAAATAAATACATAAAATCTTAAAAAAAAAAATGATTGAGTACAGTTGACTCTTGAATGACACTGGCTTGAACTGTGCAGGTCTACTTATGTATTTTTTTTATAAATACAGTGCCATACTCTAAATGTATTTTCTCTTCCTTATGATGATCTTAACATTTTCCTTTCTCTAGCTTACTTAATATAAGAATACAGTATATAATACGTATACCATACAAAATATGTACTAATGAACTGTTTATGTTATAGGTAAGGCTTCCAGTCAATAGTAGGCTAATTAGTAGTTAAGTTTTTTTTTAATTTTTTTATTGTTATTTTAATCACCATACATTACATCATTAGTTTTTGATAGTAGTTAAGTTTTGAGGGAGTCAAAAGTTATACTCGGATTTTTTTACTGTGTTGGGCGTCAGTGCCTGGTGTTGTTCAAGAGTCAATTGTATATAAAATGAATATCTGACAAAGTGACCAAAACTGAGTATTTTCTAAGAAGTAACTATGATGGTATCACTGGGTTCAAAAAAAGGAAAGGTTTCATCAGGTTTCATGGAGGAACTGGTGTTTAAGAAATTAAACCGGCAGAGCTAGGAAGAGCATAGTGATTGAAAGGAAGAACAAAGACAAAGGTGTGACTCCTAGGAAGCAAGGGCAGGTGTTCTGGAAACAATGAGCCATTTGGTTCCACTGGATATACAATGAGCAAGCAGTGAAAAAAGAAGGTGGAGAGGAATGTGAGGCCCACCTTACAGAAGCGGGAATTATGGTATTAAAGGGTATGCACTCTCAGGGCCACACTGCATGGGCTCAAATCCCCACTCTGCCTCTCACTAGGTTTGTGATTTTAAGTATAACTTCTCTGTACCTCAGTTTCTTAAGCTGTAAAATGGGTACAATACTAGTGCCTGTCTCAGTGGGTTGTGGAGAATGAAATCAATTAATATGTGTAAAGTATTTAGAACAATGCATGGCACACAGCAAATGCAGCATGAGTTACAGCCGCCCACTTTATTACCATGGAGGGTCTGAGATTCCAGAGTAAAGTGTCTGCACTTAATTAGGACAAAGAGTTAGGAAAGCTTCTCTGAGGTCAGAAGTGACAAGATTCAAACTGGATCTTAAGATAAGTCAGTAAGTTGTAAGGGATAGAATGAAATGGGGGTGCAGAGGTGGGTGTGGGAAGTGAACACAGTGCAAGTAATGGGCTCTGGGCTGTGGAAGAGGGACCTATCTCTTCCCCTGAAGATAAATGTTGTGGTTTTGAGGGGGGTTCCAGAGCATGCAGATGGATGCATTCCTTCAGATTCCTCCTTCCCATTCAAATTACCTGATTAAAATATAGAGGAAGTTGAAAAAATAAATAAATAAATAAATAAAATAAAATAAAAAATAAAAATATATCCCAAAAAAATAAAAAAATACAATAAAATAAAATATAGAGGAAGTTGAAAAGAATTTAATACCTATGGTAAGAAGCTCTACCAGCCTGAACCAAAAGATGGAAAGCAACTCCTGATATGTGGAAAGGAAAACTGACCTCTAAAATCTTCGAGTTTTCTTTCTGTATCCTGAACTAAGACTAAGACTGAAAGGAAACTAACAGTCTTATTTAAAAGGACACTCAAGGGATGCCTGGGTGGCTCAGCCAGGCATCCGAATTTTGATTTTGGCTTGGGTCCTAATCTCAGGGTCATGGGATTGAGTCCCCACTTCCTTCCCTCCCCCCTCCCCCACCCTCCTTCCCCCCTACCCTCCTACCTGCCCTCTTCAAGCCCTGCGTCAAGCTCTAGCTCAGCACAGTCTGCTGGAGATTCTCTCTCTCCCTTGTCCTCTGTCCCTCCCCCCCTCCACTCTAAATACATACATACATACATACATAAAATCTTTAAAAAATACAAATAAAAAATAAAAGAACACAATTCTTCACAAGAAAAGACAGACACTTTCCTCTTTGGAAGGTGCTGAGGATTGCTAAAAACCCCCTTCTGTGGGCTTACCCCAAACCTAGGTTCTTACTATGTGTTACTTCCATGAGATAAAACAATGGTGATCCCTATTAAAATGCAAAGAGATCCCTTTTCCTATCCAAATTTAACATCTCAACAAGAGTAATTTATTCAATTAATAATAAGCTAGTCACTAATGAGTCTCCACAGGAGAGTTAAGTTTTACTGGGAGCATGCAGGAGGACATGACCTACAACTCTGGATGAGAGAGTGGCCATGAGTTGGGGACAAGGAAAAGTACATGGTGGGGAAGGAGTAAGAGCAGAGACCACATTAAAGAAGGAAGCAGATATAGAAAGGGGAGTGAAGAGGCATAGGGAATACACTTGCCAACCTCAAATCTTGAAAAATCAGCCCTGACCAAGTTTAATGAAACCAACATCTGCCACCCAAACTGTACAACCTTGATCCTCACTGCCACCTGACTTACTGCTCTCTCCTTTTAGCTATATGTACACCCCCATCAGGGACCTCTATTCACTCATTTCCCCTAAAAAGAGAGAAAGAAAGAGAAATGAACCATTTACAGTTTTAATTGTCTGTGGTTCAGATGATCTGAAGTGTGTAGATGTCTCCCTTCCCACTGGCCCAAGATGCCACTAAAATTTTAAAACTCTAGACTCCTCTATGTTTCATGAAAAAACAGTGACAGGCTACATGGCTAGAAAGAGTCAAAAACCAAGTGTAGAACAGAGAAATTACTTTAAGCTGAGTTATAGAGATATTCATTGTTAATGATTCCAGGAATTAAATTAAAAGAGCTTCACTCTTTTTACAGACCTCCTTTGGGGACTGCAGCAAACGTCTTTCCTTCCAGCCCATAGGTGGCCATTCCCCCTTTCCCCTGGGGAGGAAGAGCACAAACATTTAATTAGGGAAGAAATAGCCAACTCAGCCGGAAAAGAAGCCATCCAGTGATAGACTGACCAACTCATTGGACATGACAGAGCACATCTTCAGCCAGCCCAGGAAACCCCAGAGTCCCTGGGGACTGGCATCCCCAAGAGACTGCTCTTTAATTGGTTCCCCACATTGCTGCAGAGAGCTCACCATGCATTCAGGGCAGAAACGACTACTTCATGTGGGCCACGAAATGCTGGCTGACTAATGAGTCACACTCACCCGCACACACTCACTGATACTGCCATGGCTAACGAATCCCACATGTGCTGCCAACCCTGGAGGAGATGGACTAGAGCTCTGCAGCTACTTGGCCCTTCTGGCACAGCTAAAAGAAGATGATGACCCAGTAACTCTGAAGATTGACACCTTCTTTTTAGGACAATCACAAAGCAGGCAGTATCCCCATGTGAAAAATTAGTGCCCTTCCATCAACTGTGAATCACTAACACTCTCCCAGCCAAGGGGTCAGAGCCTCAGCCTCTCATTTACATGGAAACTGGTCTTCAGAAGCTTTCATTCAAGATTCACATTGATAGGGGCGCTTGAGTGGCTCAGATGGTTAAACGTCCGCCTTCACCTCAGGTCATGGTCCCAGGGTCCTGGGAGCTCCACATCGGGCTCCTGACTCAGCAGAGAGCCTGCTTCTCCCTCTCCCTCTGCCTCTCCCCCTGCTCATGCTCTCTCTCTCTCTGTATCTCTGTGTCTCAAATGAATAAATAAAATCTTTTAAACAAAGATTCACATTGATAGGTTCTGCAAAAGAAACGTTATCTGCCTATATTTGCTGATCAAATCCAGCTGCATTAATCATGACTCACTTCATTAGAGAAACACTCATGCAGGCAGTGCTCTGTGCAAAAGGAATTTCAGAGTTAAGCCACAGGAGTGACTTGCTTTTCCTCGGGCTTTTCTATATGGGTTACCATGGCACCCCCTCTGAACATATTCATAGTTTAACTATACAAAAATACCACAGAAACTCTTTGGACAATGTCTGGAGGGAACCGCCCACAAATAATGGCACATACATCTCACATTATTTTATAGCTGGCTAAATTGGCTTCAGGCAGAACTCATTTATTTAGTGATTTACTAAGTCACACAATCATTATTCCTGTGACTTTCTATCTGGCGGAGCAGGAGCAGAGTGAAGTGTCTCAGGTCCACCAGAGCTGGTGTGAATAGATAAAGAATCAGGCTCTGGTGAAGTAGAGACAGTGGTACCCCTTCCCCAGGCTCATCTCCCCCATGGATGGAGTCAAGGATTTGGGGACTGAAAATCTAACTCCCCTTAAGCTGGCCCCACCTTCTGTCCTAGGTATAACCATGTCTAAACCAATTTCAATTACCTTAATACAATTAGTTTCATTGCCTTTTCTAGGAATCAATTCTCTTTTAAAATAAAATACTCCATTGAAGGGAAGTATCCTGAGAGTATCTCAGTGGGAATGAGTTCATGAATGGACTTTTCTTATTATAAAAAGGAACTGCAGGCAATAGGAGATGACTGAGTCCAGTGGCTAGGAAAGAGAAGGATGTTGAAATCAGAGGAAAGGATCTGGAAAGAAAATGTGAGAAAAACCAGATATACTTGGCCTGTTTCACAATTTTGCCAAAGATATCTCACCCTCCTCAATTTAACCCCAAAGAAGGAGTGTCCCAAAAAAGGTCTGATCAGCTCATAATGGTCAGGAGTGAAGAAAACATCTATTTTATGAGCCAAAGAAACATGTGTGGTCTTTAAGCAGATGCTCAATCCAAACACCTACATCTGTTAATATCTTAATCAAAAGTTAAAGGATTTCCAAGTTTGTTTGGGACTTTTTTCCCCTGTGGCAGGGATAGCATGTGCAGTGTTGCAAATTCTACCAGTGAGTTTACCAAGAGCAGTCACTAGCGGGGTTTTAATGACTAGTTTCCTTGCAGTGCTCCTCTTACCCGCATATCTCCACCGATACAGGTAACTGACAGCTACTTTCACTTGAAAATTCCCACAGCACACCAGTATTTAGACTCCAGTTTGTTCCTGGGGTTGGTATGCACCTGAATGACAGCGGATGTTCAGAGGTGAAGGACAGAAGAGGAAGGAACACAGTTATATAAACCCAGTCAACATCCCCTGCTTTTGCTTTGCCCTGAAAAATCAAGCAACTCTAAAGCATGACCACGGAAATTCAACTCCAAGAATCACCCACTGAAGAGGTGCCTCAGGGCACATCTTAGCAAACAACCTGAAGTGCTTCACATAATATCCTACACCTGATTAGCTTTGCCCATGGTAGTTATGTGGCAGGGGCTACTGACCTGGGAAAACCTTGCCTATTCTAGAGAAGAATCGATGTCTATTCTTCTTGGACACTTATCCAGGAATACCTGCCCTTTTCTCATCACATACCTCCCTCCAGCAGCCAGCTTTTGACTACCTGAGGTAGGTGATCAGAGCAAGAATAAAGATATAAAATCCCCTAAAAACCCCACACTCTCATCTAACCATTCCTTACATACAAAATGTTGGGAATTTACCTTATCAGGTGCATCCCAAGTCATGATTTTTTGTCACAACCTATATACTACTATTGAGTGAACATTTTTCTTTAAATTGATTTATTTAATTGTTTTAATGAAGAGTAGTAAGATTTATAGAGTTAAAAGCATCCCAGTACCAAAACCTCTTTCTCCTTGACCTAATCAGAAGGGCTGCAAGAGAACTAAAAGAAAGAAGTTCCTCATCTAAAATCAGCTAGTAGAATCACCCCCACCTAGTAGAATGACCCCACACTTGGAGGTGAGAGGGTCTAAAGAAAGCCCAAGCACCCTCCCCCATATCTACACACACACACACACACACACACACACACCACCTTCTACACACATATCACCAAGGAGGAGCTCTGACTTAAGTGCTCCAAACTGGGCCACAGCAGTCAGTAGAGGTTGGAACTTTGGATGGTTAAACCAAAGGGGATGGGAAGTGACCCCTCTTCTAGATTTCTCACAGATTATTTCCACCACCCCCCCACCACCTTCTCTCCCACTGTACGGAGTAGTCAGATAACACCAGAAGCTGCCTCCCACTTATCAGGCCCACACTTATCCTTGGTCCTCATAACCAAAACAAAAAAACGGAGAACCTAGAGGAGCCATGGAGAGGATACTGAGGCCAGACTGATCTAGGCTTTACAAAATAGGATTCTGTTCTCCTTTGTAGTCTTTTTGGATCTTCTCTTACCTAGAGAGTCTTAGGATCCTGGACTGGGGGAAAGGGTCCAAGGAGGCCGCACCATGCCCTCACCCAATCTAAACCTTGAGCTATGAGACAAAGGAGTCCTCCTGGCTCAGAAATGGTTCTTCTCAGTCAGTAGGATCTAGACATCACTGTTTTCCTCTGACACTGTCAACCCTAAACCCTGATAACAAGTTATAATACTGAGTGGCCCCAACTCATGTTTCTTTTTTTTTAAGATTTTATTTATTTATTTTTGCTATAGAGAGACCATGGGTGGGGGGGTGGGAGGCAGAGGGAGAAGCAGACTCCCCACTGAGCAGGGAGCCTGATAGGGGACTCAATCCCAGGACCCTGGGATCATGACCTGAGCTGAAGGCAGATGTTCAACAGACTGAGCTACCCAGGAGCCCCCAACTCATGTTTTTATTATCCTGCCTACCTGATTAAGTTTCATTAAGCTGGAAGAAAAGCAAAATTTGGATAATGCCAACCAGAATAATTGGTCCCTGAATAATTGTGTTAATTGTACAACCCAATCATGAATGAACAAAAATAATGAAAAGTGTATTACTTTCCATAAAACAGATAATAAACTTGAAATAGCACTTACTGTTTTTTATTTTTACATTAAAATTCTCTTTTGAAGTCCCATTACATCTGTGTAAAATATTAATAATTATTATCTTTTGTTGGCACTATGTGCTAAGATTTTAATAGCATCTCTAAGAGGTAAATAGACTTTCCTCCCATTTTATAGATTAGGTAACTAATCTATAAAGGCTGAGGCTAAGGATGTTAAATGCATGCCCAAGAGAACACAGCTTATAAATTGCAAAGCCAAGACCCAAAAGCCAATGCATTAAACACTTCAATAATATCATCCTAAATCCTAAATTACTCCCTCCAGAAAGATAAGTCATAAGAAGTAGAAAATGGGGTAGCTTAAATGTTACTGTCTACATAGAGCAGAGAATACATTTTCCTAAAAGGAAGGCTTTATTTTGAGCTTTTACTAACCCAGTAGAGGATTGAAGAGAAGGCTTTTAGTAGAATTCTAATCTTTTGCCAGAGTCTTTTACCTTTAAAGAGCCTCCATTAATAAAGGAAAGTGGTTTGGAAAAGAACATAGGCCCTTGAGTATTTTTTTCTTAGAAACTGAAATAACCTGGGTGATAATGCATCATAACACTCCAACTGGAAAGTTTCCAATTGGTGTTTGGCTTTTTACCAAGTTGGCCTTAACTAAACTTCCCCTCAGCTTGATTAAATTTTAGATAGGCTTCCTTCTGACCTCCCTTTTCTTAAAGCATTTACTTTAGAAACTTGCAATTATAAATTCTTTCTCTGAGAAGATGTACATCTTCTCCCAGCCTCTTGCCACTTATACAACCCAGGAAAGTCCCAAGGAGCCTAACTTCCTTGAACACCAATTGGCAAACACCATCACATTGAACCAACCTCCCTCACAACATCCTCAATACTCCTATATTAGCTTACCCCAGCACTAAAAACTCTCCCAAAACCTTTTATTTCAGCAGAGTTGAGTTCAATCTCTCTCCACTATTGCAATAGTCTGGAATAAAGTCTTCTTTGTCTGTCTGACTCCATCTGGTACAATTTTCTTTGACACTTTTGATTCACAATAACCTATGCTAACCCATCGTTTCTCCATTGGCAATGACTTTGCACTTGTAGTGACTCAGGGACTGCAGGTTCTCTTATAAAATAAGGAGCTAGAAGTGAATGCCTGGGGGTTATTACAGTACTGAACATTACAGACCCATGTTTTCTACTTCCTGTGACCAGCTATTACAGAAACTGTAAAGAAATCATCCCAACATAGGCAAAAAAGCACCACATTCAGCCTTGCTCAGACATCTACCCCATCCCAACCCTATCACCAGGACAACTTTGTACTCACTGGAAGTTCACTTGGGTTGATATGCAAATACCCTTGGCATTGAACTCAAATAAAACATACCTGGAAATGTTTAGGACCCTACTACCTTTAAAACCAACAAAAACATACAGATCACAATCAGCTCACTAAAACAACACTTATATTTCACAAATTTTCCATCCAACTTGCATTGTCTTCTGTACAGCACCCCAGTTCCATTCTCCACCCCTCAAGTCCCACCTATCCTCATCAAGCTATACTGGTTCTCATCTGAGCAGTTGTGACATCAATGCCCTGAATTAGACCCATTTAGATTTGACATGTAAAGTTAAAAGGAAAGCATTTCAAAGAGTTTTCTTAGAAGGCAGCAGGCAAAGGAATTACCGTGTAACTTGATGTGTAGGAAAACACACTAACTAGTCCTTCGGAAAATGTGCCAATGGGCGCATTTAACTTTGGCTGGTTGACTCCATTCAAGAGGTTGTGTTCACAGTTGTATCCAAATAGACAATATCTAGGTATTTTGGTCCCAACAACTCCATCAACCACTGGTTCTGATCAGAGAAAATGTATGGATTTAAAATCTAGAAGTCTGTGAATCAAGTTGTAAGTCTAAGGTAAGAAAACATGGTGCTACTACTTAATGTTATCTACTATGTGTCAAGTGCTTTGCATTCTCATTTTATTTGATCTTAACCTTCAGACGTAAGCACTATCATCCCCATTTTAAGTCACACAGCTAGTAAAGGTTAAAGCTAAGATTCAAACTAGTGTCTGTTTAATTCCAATGCCTGTTTTCTTTCCATTGTACAATACTATGCTTAATTTGGGGTGGGGGGATTAATCAGCTTTCAATTCTTGCTCCTTTGTTCCTGAAAGAAATACCGGGGTGCCAGGGGTGCCTCAGTCAGTTAAGCATCTGACTCTTGATCTCAGCTCAGGTCTTGATCTCAGGGTCATGAGTTCAAGCCCCATGTTAAAAAGGGAAGGAAGGATGGAAGGAAGGAAGGAAGGAAGGGGAAGAAAGAAAGAGGTAGGGAGGGAGAGAGGAAAGAAAAGAAAAGAGAGAAAGAAAGAATGAACGAAAGAAAGACAGACACAGGGCAGGGGGAGGGAGAGAAGGTGGGAGATTGGAAGGAAGGAAGGAAGGCAGCCAGCCATTTGCTTAGCACTCAGAGGATTTGCTCTATGATTCAGATAGCAAACATCTAACAGGAAGTATGTAATCAATTGAGATAGAAATTGAAGGAGACGGTGCTAAGAAGTTAAGGTGTTTGGTTTAGATATGTGGAATCTGATGTCCATGTAGGACATACAAATGGAGTCAACTCAGGGACAATTATCAATATTGGTCTGTAGCTCAGGAGAGAGGTTGGGGGTAAAGATCATGATGTGAAAGCTTTCATCAGCAAAGAGTTGTTTGTAAACTATGGAAGTGAGTGAAGCTGCCCACAGACAATGGAAAAAGTGAAAAGACAAGAAGATTGAGGACAAAGCTCTGGAGCTAATAGAGGAGAAGGAACAAGTGAAGAAGACCTGGGAAGGGGCAGCCAGAAAAGTGGGAATAAGGAAATGCGAGTTGTAAGCCGGGAAAGGGGAAAGATGGTGGCAATGGTCAATAGTCACAAGCCTCAACCAGATCAAGTGAAGTGAGAATTGGATAATGCTGCAGGACAAAGAATAATTTAAATGGGTTGAGGGTTGAGGGGGACGGAGCAAGATGGCGGAGGAGTAGGAGACCTGGATTTCGTCTGGTCTCAGGAATTCAGCTGAATAGGGATCAAACCATTCTGAACACCTACGAACTCAACAGGAGATCGAAGAAAGGAAGAGCAACAACTCTCTGAACAGAAAAGCGACCACTTTCTGGAAGGAAGTTCAGCCAGAACCTGGTTGCTCAGCTTTGGTACTTTGTGAAATGTGTTTACTTCGGGTTGTCTGCCTACCAAATCCGTTGTGGCTATCCAACGTGAGTCCTTGGAAACTTCCTCACCAAGAGCTACAATTATGTCAACCTCTTCTTGTTTCAAGGGTTCTGCCTCGTTCCCTTTTTGACTGAGCTGAGGGCTGTGATGGACTGGGTATGGACAGACACGACCTTGAGCCTCTCCAGCTGGATCTGTGTGGAGGACATCTATGCTCACATATTCATCCTGAAGTGTTGGCGGAGTCTGAAAAAAGATACCTGCAGCCCCGGGGGCAGAAGAAGAAGAAAGTGGTGAAGTACGGCATGGGAGGCATGATCATCGTTCTGCTCAACTGCATCGTCTGGTTTCCCCTTCTCTTCATGTCCTTGATCAAATCTGTGGCAGGGGTCATCAACCAGCCCCTGGACGTCTTGGTCACAATTACCCTGGGAGGGTATCAGCCCATTTTCACAATGAGTGCCCAGCAAAGCCAGTTGAAAGTTATGGATCAGCCAAAGTTTAATAAATTTATGAAAGCTTTCTCTAGGGACACTGGTGCTATGCAATTTCTGGAAAATTATGAAAAAGAAGACATAACAGTAGCAGAACTGGAAGGAAATTCAAATTCTTTGTGGACCATCAGCCCTCCCAGTAAGCAGAAAATGATGGAGGAACTCATGGACCCCAATAGTAGCTTCTCTGTTGTTTTTTCATGGAGTATTCAGAGAAACATGAGTCTGGGCACAAAAGCAGAAATAGCAACGGATAAGCTTTCTTTTCCTCTTAAAAATATTACACGTAAGAATATAGCTAAAATGATAGCCGGCAACAACACAGAAAGTTCAAGAACACCAGTGACTATAGAGAAGATCTACCCATATTATGTGAAAGCACCTAGAGATTCGAACTCAAAACCTATAAAGCAACTTTTGTCTGAAAATAATTTCATGAATATCACCATCATTTTGTCCAGAGACAATACAACTAAATCTAACAGTGAGTGGTAGGTTCTCAACCTTACTGGCAATAGAATATTCAATCAGCATGCCCAGGCCTTGGAACTGATGGTCTTCAGTGACAAAGTCAGCCCCCCAAGTGTGGGGTTCTTGGCTGGCTACGGATTGTCTTCTGACCTTAGCAGACATGGCCTCAGTCAGACGTCGCAGTTTGGGACATGGTCCGATGTCCAGAATGGCCTGAAGCTACTGTTTCACAGTTTTCTGATCCTTAAATGCTAGGACACATATATCCCCAACAAGACAAGAACGTCTGTTAAAAAATAATTGTCTATGCAAAATTGTATTTATAAAAATAAAGAGCTAGGTGCAGGGAAAAAAAATAAAAAAAATAAATGGGTTGAGGGTTCCAGAAAGTTGGAGATGGTAGAAAGAGTCAATGCAGATGTCTCTAAGGAATCCAGTGTTGTAATAATAATGGTTAATATTTATAGAATGCTTACTAGAACCCAGGCATCATTTACATACAGTACCTCACTTAAACCTTATAGCAACTCCTTGAGGAAAGTACTATTACTATCTCCATTTGATGGATAAGGAAAATGAGGCATAAGGAAGAGAAGGAACTTGCCTAAAAACTCAAATCTAGTGGTAACAACATCAGGATTTGATGTTTGTTGATCAGGTAATCTGATTTCAGACCCCGACTTTCTAACCTCAGGCTAAATTTCTTCCCTTCATAGAAGAAAAAAGGCAAGACTAAAGTTAAGTAAAGAGGGGCGCCAAGAGAAGTTTCCTATACATGCTTGATTTTGTATGGGAAAGTTTTGAGTATGTTTTTATACTGAGAAAATGAATTAGTGAAGAAAACCTGAAGATCCTAGAAAGAAAAGAAAATCAATGGCACACATTCCCATAGGAAGAAGGCAGGATCAGAAGCAATTCCTTATCTATTATTAATTCCTCAAGTCCTTGGTGAATGCTTACATGTCAGAATCTGCTTGGCATTAGGGACTCAGTGGTGAACTACAGAGATGGGGCTCTCACCCCAGGAAGCTTCCAGTCTAGCAATACAGAGACAGGTCAAAAACAAGGAAACAGACCAACAACATAAACCATAGTATGTGTGATGAGGGAAGCAAATGGGGCGCTGGGACAGAAAACAACCTCCCACAGATAGTGACATTTAAACTGAAACTGAAGTATGGGAAAGAGGCAGACTTGGTGAAGATTGCAGGATAGGGGTCAGGGTGGAGAGCACAGGAGAGAACAGAATGAGGTGCCACAAAAGAGGTAAGCAAATCACCTCGGTGGCTTTTAAAAAATACTGTTGACCAGGAAATCAGGATGTCTGGTCAGACAAAGAAATGACATCATCACATTTACGTTTTTAAACAATTAAGAAAACTAAATGGGGCAGGGGAAGGAATCAGCTTTATAAGGGTAAAAGGTCAGCTCTTTTTTAAAACAGGAAAGAAGGAAAGAAATACTTTTATAGACAAGTTTAAACGTGAAAGGGAGAATTCACACCTAAGGACTTCTATTGTCTCTGAAAAAGGAAAGACCCTAGTCCCACCTGCAGTGATTAAAGGGCATGGGATGGGGCTCAAAGGAGAGATGGGAGGTCAGAAGCAGCCAACAAAGGGAATTTGGAAAGGAAGACACCTGGGAAAATAAAAGACCTAGAGGGTAGCGCTGGAAGCCTCAGAAGATGCTGGAAACCAGCTCTTTCAGGGGAGCCACTGTCATTGGGCAAGATTATGTAAGAGTCTCCACTGTGCCGAAGAGACTGGGGACTCTTAGACTAACAAAGACATGAACTGTAGAGCAAGTGCAGAGGAAAATCCAGGTAGTTGAGAATTTTCAATAAGAAACCATTACAGAGATTAACCACGGATCCAAGGCTGTGTCAGAAAGTAAGCCAGGAAAGCTAGTTAGACTGGAACAGTTAAACAGGAGCCTTAATGCAGCTGAAGAACAAACAGATTTAGCGAGGGGAGAGAGGAGGGATGCAAGCACATGGACACTAATGGGATTTCAAAAAAGGAGCAGTTTCAAGCAATGACAAGGTCTGTGCTGTGATTACGGAGCAGCATTGGCGGCAACCAGTTTGCCCATTGCCCTCTTCAGGGAGCCTCGCAAATAGACAGGCTTTTGTTTATGGACATTATCTAGATTCCACATAAAAAGCATTCTAGAACCACCAAATATTAGAGTATTGTTGTGAAGGGCTGCTGGGGAGATGGCTTCAAGTCATATGTTGATGGTTGCCTGGCACCTTCCCCAAATCACTTAAACCCTGAGTACAGTTACTGACCATATTATCCCAGCAGGTCGAAAAATTCTATTTAAGAACAATTTCCACCATTATGTCATCAAGAAACTAAAATCACTGCCTCGATTCAAAATATCACTGTTGCTGACACCCAGTTCTTACAACCCTGGTTATTTCTCAATCTTGGATGAAATGCCTGTCAAGATTTCAGTTGGCCTAAGGCAAGATGATTACCCATGGGTGGTGGTTGTTTTTTCCAGTCAACTAGAGGATTAGCTGTGAGATTCAGCCAAAAACCCAGGGACAGCTTTGGAGAAATGAGGGTGAGAAGTAGGAATTGAAGCTCCACACACCAGCTGTGAAAGCCTGAGCAGAGTGGAGTTAAGATCACTGGCTCAGTGGTCAGCTCTGAAATCCAACTCCATCTCTACTTGCCAGCTGAGTGGATGAATCTCACTTTCAGTGTCCTCTTCCATACAGTGGCTAATAATATCTACTTTGCCTGCTTTGTTACAAAGATTAAACAAGATTGAGTATGTAAAGCATTAAGCACAGGGTTTGGCACATAGTACTATAGAGGTCATTAAATGGTAGTTGTTGTTGTTGTTGTTGTTGTTGTTGTTGTTGTTATTATTAGGTTCTCAAATTGTATACTTAGGACAATGAATCACTTCCAAGACATTGCTGAGGGGTTCTAGCTTCTCTAGATAGTTCTCTCTCTCTCTCTCTATATATATATATATATAGCAGTGTGTCAGTAAGCCCATTAGGGAAAGGGTAAGGAGGAGAGGAGAGCCCTGGTTTGTAATGGTTACCAATTTCCATGGTGTAAATACATCCACCATGATTGACTTCAAGCTACCAACGTGGCATCACCAAAAGTACATTTGGTTTTCAGGAATCGATACAAGCTAGCTCCCATACACCACTGAACATTTATCTGAGAATATCCCTCAAGAGTTCTTGGGAATTCATTTGTTAATGCACAAACACACACACACACACACACACACACACACACACACATCAAACACTTATTCTACTCTATGATGGGCCAAGCATCTACTGTAGAAAGAAGATTTTTAAAAATGAACAAAGAAGACATGGTTCTCCCTTCCTTGAAGCTTGTAATCTTGGAGGAAAATGGACAACTAAACAGCTATTACAACACTGTGAGGATGTGCCATGTGGAGAGAGCAATGTGACAAGGAAGGTCAGGGAGGACACCTCACATCAGAGAACTCTCCTAGTCTAGAGGATGAGTAGAAGCCAGCCAGGTAAAGGGCTGGGAGTGTGTTGAACAGAGGAAGAGGAGCAATGGCCTGGAGTACTAAGAAAGCAGAAACTAAGAGGAGATTAGTATGGGTGGGCATGGTATTGGGGGGGCAGGGCTAGTCCCCAACTAGGCCATTAGAGGCCTTGTAAGCCATGTTAGGAGAGCCAGCATAGGGTTTTAAATAGAAGAGTGAGATGTGATTTTGTAAAGATCGCTCTGATACAAAGTTTATATAATTAAAAAGAAAATAAAGGTCAGCCTACTTAGAGTGTGAATGGAGGAGTGGTGGGGAGGGATAGACAAACCAGAGGCAGGGGATCCCACTTGGAGGTTGTTACTATAATCTGGGCAAGAGATGATAGTGACCTGCCCCAGAGTCTTATCAGGATGGGGAAAAGGAGACAGATCTGAAAGATAGTTGGGAGATAGAGCCACAGGAGCTGGTGACGGATAGGAGAGGGATGTGAAGGAGAAGGAGAGGTCAAGAATGATTTTCAAGTCTCTGACTTGGGGCACCAGGTAGATAAGGGTGCCATTCTCTGAAAACCAGAGGAAGAAGAGCTGAAAGAGAAAGAGTATGGGATTCAGGATTGGACATGTTGGGGTGCAGGTGCCTGAGAGAGTGGGATAATCCCCCTAGAGTTCAGAAGAGAAATCTGAGCTAGTGATAAAGCCATCAGAGCCTCTAGCATATAGGTCACAGCATAAGCCATGGGAGTAGTTGAGATCATCCATGGAGGTATGTAGAGTTAGAAGAGAAGGAGGCTTAGAGTAGAACTCTAAGAGTCATCAATATTAAGCCCCGAAAAGAAGAAGCACCTAGGGGAGCCTGAGAAAGAGCAATCAGGGAAGTCAAAGGAAAACCAGGTAAATGAGGAAGGAAGACTCAATCAGCAAAGTCAATGCTACTGAAAGATCAAGACCGGGAGGACTAAGAAATATCATTGGCAATCCCTGATGACTTTGGCAAAATTCATATCAGAGGTGTGACAGGGATGAACGTCAAATTGCAGGGGCCAGCAGAGGAAGGATGTGGAGGTAGCAGGTATACACAATCCTCCAAGAAGATTGACAATGAAAGATGTAAAGAGTTTGGACCATAGCTGGGTAGGAATGTGGGGTTGATGGAGGGTTGTTCTACTTTGTTTTAAATGTAGAGAGACATGAGCATGTTTAAATGCTGGTAAGGAGGATCCATCAGAGAGGGGAGGCCAAAGGAGCAGGAAAAAACATAATGTGGGCCAAGCTATGCCTGTGATGGACTCCAGGCTTCCAGTCACCTCTGGGGTAGGAACTAAACCCTAAGGGTCTCAGAGCAAGCCAGAGTTCATTGTCCTAGTAGGGAGGAAAGGGAAGAGGAGGAAAGGGTGGAGCACTAAGGAAAATATGTAGGTTAAATAAATGGGGCCACACCAGTATGTGAGTTCCTGGTACCAAGCCCCAATTCTAGTCAAACACTACCACTTGAGGGAAATGTGATTAAAACTTATCTTAGGTTATTCTATGAAATAAGCTTTTGGTTTTTAACCAAAATAAACCTTTAGATCCTTTAAATGCTTAGAAAAGGAGTCCAAACTGGCAACCTGTAAGTCCAATCCAGCCGGCAGACAAATATTTTGCCTAAATAGTATAACAAAATCGAAGAAATTTCACATAAAAATCTAGACTCCGGAATTCTCTTGAAAACTTGAAATCTGGAAATGCTAGGACCACATGTCATCCATCAGATGACTTATGTGGTTGCTGCCACGTTGAAAAGGGGCAAACACTCCCCAGGTTGTCCTAACCTCACCCGGCCTCCTTCCTTTCCTGCCCAGCCCATAGAGGAGGACTCTTCCACTCTGGCAAGTTGGGTTAGATGGCTCTGTCATCTGTTTCAGCTCTGCTCTTTTTGGGGGCACCTTCTACGTGCAGGGCAGAGAGCTAGGGCACCTTCTACGTGCAGGGATACAACAGCAACTGCAACACTGTCCCTGCTCATGGAGCGTGGAAGCTGGGGAGTCTGGTGGACCCTTAATCTCAACAACACGAAGCTGCTGGCACTCTTTGACAGTACAGATTTAACTCTGCATTTGGAAAATATTCCAGCTGTCTGCTCGTCCCACACACCCACTGATGAACAAAAGCACATTCAGAATGGATGCTCAACTAGCTATAGAAATTGTGACACAAATTTCCTGGAGTTGACATTGTACTGTAGCTCACTGCTTTCGGAGTGAGGCCAGACCACTGACTGAAGAGGGCAGGGGAGAACAGTTCAGCACAACACCAGAGAATTTAAAAGAGCATTGGAATGTTTTTGGCAATGGCAGTCTCATTGTATTCCTTCCTTTTTCTTTACAAATTGAAGACATTTCCAATATTGTGCCAATATCTGACCCTGTCTTTGCCAGACTCAACCGAAGAGAGACGAAAGCAATAGGGCAGGTATGACCCGTAGGGCTCAGAAGATTTGTTTGTTTTGCTAAAACTCTTGCAGGTGATCTTTTGGCCAATGTAAGTGTGTCTGCCTGCCCATGTCCCTTGAGGGTACTATTTTAAGGAGAAGGTGCTCCTTGGAACAGAAGGGCTTTTTCATTATTGAGCTTTCCCTATTCCTGCTGCAGAGAGAGTAGGGAAAACAAATTTGATAAAGTTTTAATGTAGACTGAAAAAGGGCACTTCACACACAAGTAAGACCTTTATTTCTTGCAGTAGAATTTTCACTGAAAATGAAACAAAGATGAAAACAGCTGAGGCCCCAAGGAATTTCATACAATAAGACTCAACTAGAATATTTCTGTTTTGAGAACTAGTACTAATCAAAGACTCTGAAGGGGAGTGGAGTACGGGTAGAAGAGGCAAGCTGTTCTAAGTTTGGGGCTGAAACAACTACCAGGATTTAGAAAGGAGGTCACACAGGCTGCTCTGTTGACCCAGCGGTTCCTCCCCCCACCCCTCCCTTCCAAATCAAGACAACAGCATAGCTCCGTGCATTATGGATCGTGAACTTCGTGTTTGCCCAGGACAGATTTGGACTTGGACCCCAGCTGTGCCCCTTACTGTCCAGGTAACCTCGTGCATTTACTAGCTGGTAACCTTATTACCTCATGTGTCTAGGCTTCAGTTTCCTCATTTATCAAACATGGCTATTAATCCACATCTCAGGGGGTTGTGCTGACAATGGAGTGAGAAGCCTTGCAAAAAGTGGCTTGTCCATAGCAAGCATTCAGTAAGGGACACCAAGAAAGAGACTGAACTCTTCCGAGCATATGGTCAAATAATATTGGGAACCTGTTACAATGTCAGTTATTATCAAACTTTGACATCTGAATTCTGGTATTCTTAGCCTAGTTTTCAAACTATTCAGGAGCCCGTTATATAAATCTAAAGAATTACTACAAAAGGTAAACAGGGTTGGGGAGGTGGGGCTACACCGACTAGGGGACGAAGAGGCTAAGAGGTGTGGGAGGGAGATGTTGTTTGCATTGTTTATACCGTTTTGTATGCTTAGAAGTTTTTACAGCATTACTGAGGTGTAACCGACATACACTAAAATTTACCCATTTTCAAGTACACAATTTAATGAATTTAGGTAACGTATATAATAATAACGTAATCATGTAACCACCAAAGCAAGATATACAACCACTATAGCCCCCTAAGAATATCCCTTTTGCTCCTTCACAGTCAACCCCCTCCTCCACCAGGACCCCGGGCCACCACTCGTCTGCTCTCGGTCATAATTGTTCTGTGTTTTCTAGAACGTCATACAAATGAAACCATACAGTATGTAGCATTCGACCTTTACGCTTAGTATTTTTTTTAAAATTCATCCATGTTATAGCATGTACCGATACTTCATTCCTTTTTATTGTTGCATAACAATCCGTAGTATGGATGTAACACGATTCATTGATCCATTCGCCAGTTGATGGATATTCGGGTGGTTTCCGTTTCGGGGTTATTGTAAATAACTCTGTTGTTAACATTTGCCTACAAGCCTTTTGTGTTGTAGCCTTTAAATTTTGCCCCAAATGCATGTATTCCCATTTTCAAATTAGGGTTTGGTAAGAATCACCTCTCTAAATAACTGGAACCCAGAATAAATGAATATAATTACAGTTTGAATGACCAAGATTTACATAACTTCTCTCTGCATGCAGTACTCAGTTGTCGTTTTGGGTACTATGTCTTCTGATATACTAAATATGTAAATGTACAAGAGCTATTTGGCTTCTTCTAAGCAGTCCATCTGGTTGATTGCCCCAGCAGACAAGATCGATCAAATCACTATGATGATGCAAAATGCTTCCCTGCAGCCTTAAGGGTATTTGATTTTCTTTAAAAAAATATCTTTAACAGCTACATGCAACAACACATAGGAGATGGGAATACGTGTGAGGCAAACGTCATAACCACTACACTACGGAAATGGGGATGGGAATACGTGCATTTGGAACAAAAGAATACATAAATTCAAATACAGTCAAAACTAATCTAGGGAGATAAAAGTCAGATGAGTGGTTACCTCTAGCAGTGGTATTGACAGGTCCAGGAAGGGAGAGGTGGGAGAAGAATATGATCGAGTCTTAGGGTGCTTCAACTGTTCTCTATCTTCATCTGGGAGCGGGTCTCATGAATGCATTCATAAATAAAAATTCATCAAACTATGCAATTAACATTAGTGTACTTTACTATATGTATGTTTAACCTCAATTAAAAGAAGTAAAAAGCAAATAATAATCTTTCAGTCTGAGTCAAATGAGATCATACGTATGACTGCCTGGCATTATACCTGCCACATAATAAATGGTGCTTATTAATATTCATCTTCTTCCCTTGCTTTCATTTCCAAGGGAAATATTTGGCAGAATGTTAACATTACAATCATGGAATTTAAATACTCACTCTTTTTTTTTTTTGCCTGCATAGATGGGGTCACATTGTCTCCCCTGAAAACTGATGCATAATGGGGTATGGGAAAAAGTGCAGGGTAGGGTCTTCACACATCCTATCTTGCCTTACCTGAGTGGATCCCAGCACAGATTTTCAGCTGGACGTTGGGCTTGTGTGGAATCTCGAAGGTCTTGCACATAGCAGCCAGGTCCAGGGCCATGCTTACTACTTCCCCAGTGTGGAGGAGCCCACTGGGCTTAGGTACCCCAGATAACACCATCTCTGAAAACACACAGATTAATGACAAACTTTAGTTAACTTGAGTTAACTAAAGCAGACTAAGTTTTTAAGGCTGCTAGTAGAGGCTTGCCATTCCAAACCTTTACCTGGAACTTCCTCCTCGCAGCTTGGAAAGTTCATGCACAGGGTCCAGAAAAACTCCCAGGAATGGGTTCTTAAGAGCAAAAGTCACCAAGCTTGGGTGGTCTGGACATAAACTGATCCAATAAATATTTCTGGTCCATAATGTGAATAGCTTGCCTCTTGGCAGCTGATGTTTAACACTTCCTATGTTCGGGTAGCATTGTTTTCTTTGTCTTTCTGAAATAGCCTTGTCCTCTCATATTCGGTTTCATGGCAAACAAGAGAAACAGTTTTGGTCAACCAGCCATGTTTGAGTCAATTTCTTATATCTGCCTTTCATACCAAGAATAGGAACTCTGGGCCAAAGTTACTGAGGGCCACAAGAAAAAAAATGAAATAATACATCAAATGTTAATTCTTCAACTTCCACAAGACCATTTATACAGTCAGAAGGGTACTTATGGAATAGCAGCCCAATAGCTTGGAAGAGCCAGTGGAGCTTCCAAAGATATAGAAAATACATAAAGATCAAGTCCTAGGTTCAATGTGAACAAAGTGGATTTCCTGGATCAAAGATGAATGACCTCTCTTGAAAAAGCTAACCTTCTTTAGAGAAATGTGACAAAAATCTCAAAAGCTTTAAATGGTATAATCTGTAAGTGGTTCCCCAAGAGTGGTGATCCATGGCGTTAGCAATTCCTCCAAGAGATGAGGAAGGAAGATAGTTGGAGGAGAGAAGTTTGATAAAGAGGGGTCAGCAGGATCAGAACATGGTAGAATTGTAATGGGCATCAATATAATAAAGAATGAGAACTTAGACACCTAGACATTGACCTTTAATGTATGACTGCTCTGCTCTGCTCTGCTGGAGAGAATATCTGATTGTTTGGAATTTTCATTTAAGAGGTGATGCTAAATGATGTTTTTAACCTTTTCTAACATTGTTTGAATGGGTAGGGAGACACTCTCTGCTCAGCACACCCACTTTATTTCTGCCTGGATGCTGAAGGTGCTGCTTCCAGATACCATTCAGCAGACACACATGCACACACACCTATGGTTGTCATGACAATCGAGGCATGGTCTAAACAAAAAACACACTGAGTCCATATCTGAATAGAGCCAGTAACTCAGACATTTTGGTAAAGCCTTTTGTGTTTTGGTTGGGGTGAGGGAATTTGTCTACCCAGCAGCAAAAAAAAACTTCATCTGTCTACACAGCAGACAGTAATACTGCCTAACTAAGTGCAAAATCCTGGGATTTGGGGATTAATTGATTAATTAATTAATTTAGAATTAATTTAATTTAAATTAAAGCATTGGCATTTAAAACATCAATTATTTTTCAAAAGGGCTCTCTGAATGGGGTTTGTCCATCTCTTCTAGGTCCTTACCCACCAGGGGTCACAAGGACTAAACCACAGTAAAAATAACTGCCAAACCAGTCTAGCACAGAGTTCTTGTTTCCGGGAAACATTTCTGGTCATTTTGTTTTGGGGGAAACATTAAGGTCCACAAGTGTCAATCTACCACTTGTTTTTTCACTTGCAAGCATTCTGATGCTCAATTCGAATGATTATCTAGAGTCTAATGACTCACTTAGGGAGCAACTTATCTAAATTAGAGCCCAAGTACTCAGAAACAATGAGAAACAGCTAATAATGGTACCTAATTTTCATTGAATGCCTTAGACACTAGGAAAATTATCATCATTACTAATAAGCAATGACTTTGTGGTAGACACTTGGGCTAGAGAGAGATATAAGGCTCAGGGAAGTCTATAAATATAAGCCACACTACAGGGCCAAACAAAGCAAACAACCGACTAGTTAGACAAGTGGGTGATTAGGAAACCTTGGGGCAAACAAAGTTTCAGGGGGCAAGTGAGACTTCAGCTGAGCCTCATAAAAAGCATAACATTTAAGCATACTGGAAGTAAAGGAAGAACTATTACAGGTAAAAGAACTTCAGGAAAGTGTGCAATGGTTTGGGTATTACCTTGTTTGGCCAACAATGTTCTACAGAAGAGCAATGGAAAATAATACTGTGCAGTGATGAATGAACCTTACCCAAAGAGAGGTCTGGCCTTTGCCCTCAGCTACTAGGAGTTGACCTCTAGGCCTTTGGAATATCTTGCCTAATAGGTAGGTCTTTGCTGTTTGCAAGCTTTGGCCACTAACAATCTAACGATGTGATTTGTGATGGGCCCTCAGGGCATGCAATATGCTGTGACCTCCAGAGGGAATGATGACTAAAGGTATTAGCCTGACCTCTGCGAGTAGTTGGAGACTAAAGGTCAAACACACAGGCAGCATGTGATCAAGCCCCAGTAAAAACTCTGGACACCAAAGGCTCAAGTAGCTTCTCTGGCTGGCAAAACTTTGCATGTATTATCACATGACTCGATTGGGAGAGAATGCAGGAAACTGCATTTGGACCCCTCCTGGACTTTGCTCTATATGTCTCTTCCTTGGCTGATTTTAATTTGTATCTTTTTGCTGGAATAAAACTATAATAGTAAGTATAACATTCCTGAGGTCTGTAGTCATCCTAGCAAATTATCAAAACTGAGGTGATTATGGGGACCCTCAAATATGTAGCCAGAGGATGGTCCTGGGACCACCAAACTTGTGGCTGGTGTCTGAAGTGAGGACAGTCTTGTGGGAACTATGCCCCCAAACTGTATAGTTGGTGAAACGCATGGCAAAGGCTAAAGAATTCAGTTATGGGGACACTGCACACAAGCTTGGAGAGTTTGGATATAATGCTGTATGCCATTAAGTTCTTGAAAAGAGAACATGATAAAGTATAGTTTCATCTCATAGTAGTGCAAAAGACAGGGGCAAGGAGACTCGAGAGGGAACTCTTTTTTTTTAAGATTTCATTTATTTATTTGAGAGAGAGAACGAGGGAAAGAGGGCAGGAGTGGCAGAGGGGGAGAAGGGGAGGGAGAGACTTTCAAGCCGACTCCCCTCTGAGCACTGAGCCCCATGTGGGGCTGGATCTTGCGGGGCTCGATCTCACAACCCTGAGATCATGACCTGAGCTGAAACCAAGAGTTGGACACCTAACTGACTGAGCCACCCAGGTGCCTCTGAGGGACTTTTTCTTGTTCAGATGTAGGAAGATGATGGTCTGGACCAGGGCTGAGGCTAAGAAAGGGAAAGGTTGTGTGAATAATAACATTTATTGTGAGCATATGCTGTACCAGGCATCATAAGTACTCCATACACATTTTTTCTTTTGCCTTTTTGTTATTGTTCTAGTTTTGTTTGTTTGTTTTTTTAATGTTCATAGTCCCTGCTTTATGTTCATTTGGTCACACACACTTTAAAACACACTCATGGGGTACTTGGGTGGCTCAGTTGGTTAGGCAACTGCCTTTGGCTCAGGTCATGATCCCAGGGTCCTGGGATTGAGCCCCAAATTGGGCTCCCTGCCCAGCGGGGAGTCTGCTTCTCCCTCTCCTCTGCCCCTCCCCACTGCTTGTACTCTCTCTCTTTCTTTCTCTCAAATAAATAAATAAAATCTTTTAAAGATAATAATAAAACACACTCACAAAATACCCAAACATCCATAATTAGAAGGGCATAAAACAAGGGACTTACAAGCTGAAAGAAAATCCTAAGCTTCAGAACAAAACAATACCAATCGACTATTGGTTTCACCAAAATTCCTTTGGCAAACACACAAAGATGTTTTGTTTTCAATAGGAAAAATTTAAGGACAAGAACCAAGCTTTTTGTGCTCCCTGAGGCAGGGTGTGACTTCTCTCCATATGTTTTTAATCCTAAAAACCATTTTATAAGGTAGACAACATTATTATTTCTATTTTCAAGATGAAAAAAAACTGACGCACAGAGAGATTAATTTGCCCCAAATTACCCAGCAGGCAAGTGGCAGAGCTAAGATTTAAAACCAGCTCAAAACCATGAGAGATGATGGACTCTGAAAAACAAACTGAGGGTTCCAGAGGGGAGGAGGGTAGGGGGATGGGTTAGCCTGGTGATGGGTATTAAAGAGGGCACATTCTGCATGGAGCACTGGGTGTTATGAACAAACAATGAATCATGGAACACTACATCAAAAACAAATGATGTAATATATGGTGATTAACATAACAATAAAAAATTTAAAAAAATAAAATAAATAAAACCAGCTCAAATCTGACTGCAGAGCCTGACTCATAACCATTCTATCAAATGAGCTCTACCTCATGTAAGACATTGTGTTAAAGGAATCAACAGTATTTGCTAGCCAACTGGATATAAGAGAAGAAGAGTATAGGGTGACTTCAGAGTTTAGCACATTGATAGAGGAAAAGATGTAGTGGCCCCTACAGCCCAATTCTTCTGTTTCACCATGAGCAGAAAGGACATGAAGAGATCTGGGTCGTGGCCCCAAATGTGCTACTAAGGGGACCTTGGTTAAGTCACTTAATTTTCCTGGGCCTCTGGTTCTTCAGCTGGAAGGTCTCTGCCAGCCATGAGAATTAGCATAGTGAATGGCCAGCAGCATGAGCTCTAGAATGAAAGAGATTTGGGTTCTGGCTTTTGCTAGCTATGTGAGCTTGGGCAAGTAACTGAGCGTCAGCAATTCTCATCTGGGAAATGGAGATTGTAATATACAGGTCATAGGGATTTTATGAGGATATTTACTGTAATAAAATAATCCATGTGAAGCCCTTAGCACAATGCCTGGCATATGGCTAAGCATTAGATACATGCTGGTTTTACTGTTAGTATTCCAGCTCTAACATGCTGTGAGATAATGCAGAATTGATTAGCCCTGAGCCCCCCATTCCAAATAATTCCCTTGGCCAAACTCAAAGTTGAATAACTAATTGGTCAATCCTTATTAATAAAGATATGAGAGAAACTAACATTTTTAAGCTACCCTTATGTAAATGTATATTCTATATTCTACTTTCATTGCTGTCCAGTGCTGTGGTGATACATACAGTAAGAATACAAGTTCACACTGACATGTAACCAAACTGTGAAACAACAGTAAAACAGACAATAGCCTAGGATGAAGATTCAGCATCACATCAGACCTTGACCAAAACTTAAATGAATCAGCACTTTCCTAAAGCATAACAAAGCAGAACCTAGAATCCCAAGTACTTATTCCATTTTTTTAATCAACTCCAAGCAATAGCTACTTCAAGTTTAGCCAAAAGATTACTTCAATTTTCTTTTTTTTTTTCAGTAGTGGCCATCAGAGATAGTATAATGACCTCACTCACATTTCTATATAATGAGCTTACCCTTGGTGAATGAAGGAAAATCCTTTAAATACACAGATTATTGAAAATCAGCATCCCGGCTTACTAAGCATGTAGTGTCCTATATTTACCCATTAATAGATCTGTTAAATATCCTCATCATTTACTGGGAGTATGTTTGGGTCTAAACACTTGTTCATTGATTCTGAATTAGAGGCATAGGGAAGAGAAGCTCAATCAGAGAAAAATTAAATACAAAGCAAATGATGACATAGTCATGTATGATAGCAACTTTAATTCTGTAATGCAGTGTTTTCCAGTAATGAAAAGAAACACAATGAATTGTACAAGCACAATAGTTTCATCAACATTAACTTCATAATGCAGTATTTTTCAGTAATGAGTGGAAATAAAAGGAATTGTGTGAGTCACAATGAAGCATGCAGTGAATTGCATGATCTGTAGGTCAAGTAATGAAGGTAAAATGGGAGAAGCATCATTCCCTCTTCAACGTGGTTACTGGTCTCAGTCTTTCTATTTATCACTAGACTGTAAATTTCCTAAGTGTAGAAATCCTGTATGTCATGTTCACCCTTATAACCTCCAGAGCTAACACAGTGCCTGGCACAGATTGGATTCTCAACAATTACAAACTGAATAGATGAATTGTAAATATTTTTTAATTATAAATATTTTTAAATCTATTTCCAGTTTGCCTGATGGCAAATGAAACATTTCATTGTTCCTGTCTCAATTTATACAATTAAAATTGAAATTAGAAATTATGATTGTTGATACCATTTTATCTAATTATTGTTCCATGTTTGCTACACCATCTTTCAAGATTCACCTCTTTCTCTCACTGGGTAAGGGGAAAGGGAAAATACCAATGTGAACAAATGGGGGTTTAAAGGTCATGCCTGAGAGTCTGACCCCCCCAAAAAAGTATAAAACCAGTTTATTTCCATTATTATTGAATAAAAATGCTTCTCAAGCCAAATCAATAGGCTTTTTCTAGGTGCCCACTATGAAAAAGTCAAAGGCACAATGGAGACCACTAAGTATTGCTTCCTAGGAGATTATGACTTAGGAAAGTTAGAATTTTTACACTTGATCTTAGTCAAAAGGCCGAGAAGCGATGAAAAGTTAGAATTTTTATACAAATTATTTGCTTCCATTAATTCCTAACTTTGTTCCACTGCCATTTAATATTGCTCCATGTCTCAGGGACTGTCCATTCATCAATAACTACTCACATGCAACTCTGACTGTCTCTACTTTGTAGACATCATAATGACCTATAATTTTGCTGAAGGTGGTGTGCAGCTTGTTCAGAAACAAGTGTATCCACTTGTCCAGTGCAGCTTGGACACTCCTTTGTACTGCAGGCTGGCGCCGGAAAGTGGAGTGAAGCCCACAGTGCCACAGGAAAAGGGGTAGTGAGGTAGAAAAAAGTTAAATCAGGCAAAATAATTGGCAAGACCTGATTAGGCAATGGTACCTCCTTATTCAGCACAATTTTTTGAAGCTCTCAGAATTCTGAGCCAGGGAGACTGGAAAGCGATGGGCCAGTTAATTGCTTTAGAAAATATTCTTCATTGTTTATATGTTTGGTTGGTTTTTTTGTTTTGGACTGGTTTGGGGGGAATCTTTGTTTTTGTTTTTTGTGTTGCTCAGCATTGCTTCAGACTGTGTTGATCAAAGCTAGGGCAGCTTGTTTGATGGGAATACCATCCCCTAACATCTAGACTCTCCCTGTTTCTGTCGATCAAGTGAGTGGGTTTATATAACAAGAGATTCACAAGGATTGGGAAGGCTGTGTAAAACTCGTTTAGAGAAGTCCCAGGCTAAGGTTCATTTGCTTGCCAGTTATCCTGATTTCTGCATGTATTCTAGATCTTTTATTTCTTGAATGTCAGTGGCACTTTCATTTCTTCAGATAAATTATTTTGAGTGCATACTAGACTCTTCGCTGGAAAGAGGCTTTCTGCCTCCCCCTCCGACCCCCTACCCAGGAGAGTGTCTTCAGCAGTGACAAGGCATGCCTCTAAGCTTTTCTAAACTCTATGCTCTCTTTCTCCATCTGTGAAACAGGGAAGACCCCTTGACCCCCGGTTAGGGACTGACTGCTTTGACTGCCTGCAGCAAACTCCTGTTACGCAAAATGTTAAGAATGTTTTAACCTGGGCACCTGGGTGGCTCAGTCGTTAAGCGTCTGCCTTTGGCTCAGGTCATGATCCCAGGGTTCTGGGATCAAGCCCCGCATGGGGCTCCCTGCTCCGCGGGGAGCCTGCCCCTCCCCCTGCTTGTGTTCCCTCTCTCCCTCTCTCTCTCTCTCTGACAATAAATAAATAGAATGTTTCAACCTTACAATTTACAATTTCGATTTAGGGGTTTTTCATTGAACTTTCAAAACTTGCTCCCAGGCAAGATGACCTCAGGCCTCATTGCTGATGGGGCCACTGTATCCTTCGCTATGGAAGGGAAGAACTGTATGGCCTATTTACTTCAGATTTTAAAACACCCTTCCTAAGATGAAGAAGTATATCTTTCTAAAGCAATTTCCTGCTGTTTTTGCTAAACTGGATGCCTTTTAGCTCTAAGAAACTGATTTAAGTTAAAAAAAGAAAAGTGGTGGGGGTGGAGGGACTTAACCAAATCACTGCAACATACCGTATTAACAGCATGCCTAAGTGCTAAGCTCACTGCCACTTTACTCAAACGCCTGCATTTTCTTCTTTTGCAGATAGGATTTGCTCTCCACCTACTAACAGTCATGTGCAAATTTTATAATACTGTAGATTGCTGATCTCTCTGCCTTTTGAGTTGAAATCCTAACTCCAGTTATGTTAATTTACCTGAAAAAGATAGATGCACTCAGGTTACTGAGTTTGCCAAGGTTGGCCTTGTCTTAGGTCATCAGCAACTTGTTTTGGTAACATGCCTTTTTTCAGCTATTAATTAGAATAGTTATTTATCCGGGGCACCTGCGTGGCACAGTCGGTTAAGCATCTGACTTGGTTTCGGCTCAGGATCTCCGGGTCATAAGATCAAGCCTCACATCGGGCTCGGTGCACAGCGCAGAGTCTGTTTGAGATTCTCTCCTCTCCCTCTGTCCCTCCCACTCGTGCTTGCTGTCTCTCTAAAATAAATAAATCTTAAAAAAAAAAAAAAAGGAGAAGAACAGTTAATTATCCTCAAGGAAAAGGACACACAAGGCCCAATCTTCACGTCTGTAGCATCATTTGTCACCACTCGCACTTTTGATTGTTCTGTGTTCCATATATAGAGTAGGGTATTGTTTGTTTGTTTGTTTGTTTAAAGATTTTATTTGTTTATTTGACAGAAAGACAGAGAAAGAGACAGAGCACAAGCAGGGAGAGCAGCAGAGGGAGAGGGAGAAGCAGGCTCCCCGCTGAGCAGGAAGCCGGACGCAGGACTCAATCCCAGGACCCTGGGGATCACGACCCAAGCTGAAGGCAGACGCTTAACCAACTGAGCCACCCAGGTGCCCCTAGAGTAGGGTATTGTTTGTATTGTTTGCCTGGTCATGATGGATTGATACCAAGCCAAGCACATTCCCTAACCCGGGCTTCCCTGGAGCCAGTGTGGAGATGGGGTCATGGGTGCTATCAGGGACAGAGATACCAGGAGAGTTAATTGGAGGAATGGAAGCTCTGCCTGTAATCTCTTTCACTCTGAGTTTTCCTGACTGAGCACTTTGGTCATTGAAATTGATGCTTCCCCTAACTGGAGACACTTTTATGGGATCCTGGACCTCTCAAGGTGATTGAGCAAGCCCAGCTGCTGCCTTGCAGGGATCTGCAATTTGGCTGGTACAAGCAATGAGTGTTGTTTGAGAGCTCCAGGACTTTGAACTTTGCCGGGAGTGTGGGGGTGTGGGGCAGGGGGGGTGTTAGGAAGAGCAGGCTATTATTACCTTCTTCACAGGGAGTTTGGCGGTACAAGGACAATTTACCCTGACTCCTCTAGTTTTGGGGATTAAAAAATCTACCATTATTTGAATCTTTAAGCTGTTAGAAGAAGCAACCAACTAAGATCTCCATTCTGGCTACAGGGTAGAAACAATCGGAGTGATTTACCAGGCACTTTTAGTGCTCATTTCACTTGCAGAGAGCTTGGGACCCTCCCTAGAGGGATAAAGGATGAATATTTATTGGAGTCTAATAATAGTGGTAAAATCAAATTTGTCTTTTTTCAGTGAAAGAAATAGGGTGATATTTTTGTATTTCCCTCAGGAATTCTGTCTCAATAGTCCATTTTTGATACATATTCACAATCTACCCTGGTAATATGCTAAATACTTATAAAATACAGCATGATCTGGCTATATTGTTATTTTTTGTATTCATGGTTAATTAAGGAATACAAAATGCAGTCAGGCTTCCAATCAATATTTACAGAGTACCTACCATGTCCCGGGCACTGGGTGAGGTACCAGGGACACAAAAATGAACAAAATTCAGTCCTCACACAAAAGTAACATGTAATCCTCCTAGAGTAGGGTATTGTTTATATTGTTTGTCTGGCTATAAGCTTGCCCCTGTTTTTACTGTTTATTTTATCTTCTACTTCTCTGCCCAACTGTCCCACCCCACTGACCCCCATGCTGTCCCTCCAGCTCCAAGCATGTGCCTGCCTGTGTGCCTCCCATTCCTTCCACCCCCAGATGCCCCTCACTTCATTCAGGGTTCTGACCACACCACAGAAAACTGCAATCCCACTCCCTCTCTCAATCCCCACATGGCTTTATTTTTCTTCTAGCATTTATCACCACCTGATACATCATATAACTATCTGTTACTCTGTACCTTTTCTATCTTCCTCCACTAGACTATGAGCTCCACACAAGCAGAGACTCAGTCTGTCTTGTGCACTGCTATATTATCTGCCTAGTACAATGCCTACCTAGCACATAGTAAATAATAAGTATTGATTCAATGTCTAAATGAAAAGAGTCAGCAAGATGGGATCCAGAACCTAAGTAGAGAGGTTGGCCTTGGAAAAACAAATGGCACAGCTCTTCCTCCGAAAAAAGAAGAAACAAGGTAAAGATGAGCCTTTATTTGATAAGGTTAGAGATAGTTGGAAATGGGGGGACATTGGTCAATTTCACACTTCAGAGCCTATAATTGGGAAGGAGGGATGGTGGAGCAAGGTGATTCTCTGGGAGTGAGATTAAGAAGGAATGTAAAGAAAGCATTAAAAGTGAGGAAATGCCGTAAGGCAGTTAGGGATAAATAGACTGCATACAGCTGTAGCCTAGGTGGCCCAGAACATCCAGGTCAATGGCTGGAACTTACACACCCAGACCTCAAGACAGATGGAGAGCTAAAACTCCAGGACTAGAAAACACTTGCATACAGGTAGTGGTGGCAGCTCGGAGTGGGAGTTAAATCAGAGAGGGTTTAGAACAAGTGAAAAGCATGCCAAGGACAGACCCCAGGAAACTCTAAGCATTTAAAGTGCGTGTGAAGGATGCTGCTGAAAAACTGAGAGGGAGCCTGCTGGGCAGTAGGAGGTGAAGAGGAAAGAGGGAGTAGGGAAATTCGGTGAGGAAAAAGCTTCAGAGAGAAGGGAGGAGTCAATGGTGTCAAATGCTAGAAACAGGTCAAACAGAAGAACCAGTTATCCCTACTGGTTATTAAATAATTATGGGTTTGGCAATTACACTGCTACTAGATGTTTACTGATTCCCTTGCTTAAAACAATGCTTAGTTTACTTGTTAAACTGCTAGGCCAGTAGTTTCCAAGCAGGGCTGCACATTAGAATCCACCAGTGAGCTTTTAAAATACTAATGCCTGAATTTTCCCCCTGAGTATTTACAGCACAGTGTCTGAGAGGTGGGGCCCAGGCATTAGTTTATTATGAAAGCCCCAGGGGATTATAATAGACAGCCAGGATTGAGAAGCACTGTGCTAGGGGAAACTGAGCTTTCCACAAATAACCACATGGGGGAACTCCATGTTTGGCGCATACTGAACAACGCTAGCCCACCCAATAGGATAGAGGACAGAGAACTTTGGTCCTTTGGATAATGGGAACAATCTGTTGGGATGCTGGTGGACCTTGCCTAGGCACCTAAGCCTGGGGATATAATGGTCACCCTCTCTGCCAGGTACCTGCTGCCTATTTGCTTCCTTGGTTTGGCAGATCCTTCAAACAAAGATCCTTGTCTGTTCACATCATCATCACCATCATCAACATATCTATCGAGTTCTGTATTGTACCAGGCACTTGCTAAGAGCATTACATGCATTAACTCATTTAATATGACATTCCTATGAAGTTGGTACAGTTTTTAACCCCTATTACATGGGATGGAGAAACTGAGGCTCATAAAGTGACTTGCCCAAGGATCATAAAGCTAGAAAAAGGCGGAACTGGGACACTAATCCAGCTCTGGCTCACTCCAGAGCCTAAGCTCTGAACCATGTTTACATCATACTGCTCCATAACACTGCTGGAGTTGGAATCCTCTACCTGCCTGAGCACCTCCCCTTGCAGCTTCCTAGGAGGACTGCTCTCCCAGCTCCACCTCCCCCTAGACTGGGCACTTCCTTGCAAGACTCATGCACAGCTGCCCAAGATCCAGTGCTGACATTTAACCCTTTCCTTGGTAACAAGTAAAGATTTGTCTTCTACCTTCGACGCACATTGACTTCTGTTAGAGGCACTGAGAGTTACCAAAATCCTAGTGAAATGAGAACTGACCCTTAAAAATCCATGCAAGCAGAACACAGAATTAAAACCAAAGATGTAAAAGTATTATTTCCATGACTTCAGCAATTAGCTCTCAGGAAAGAGCATTCCAGAGAAATAAGTTAAATAGAAATGCATGAACTAACCAAATCAGCCTTTATTACTGACATTGTAGTTCAATAAAATAAGCAGGTGGTGGTTTTTTTGTTTTTCATGCATTAGGTCTCGGATCTTGTCCACTATAAGTACTTCCGTGTTTGCTATATTTCTCCATCTAAGCATCCATCACAAAGAGAAATTATTTCATGAGAATACTTTGCTCCCCATGTATTAATCTCTATTTGAAAGCACCTAGAAGGCAGAGGGGTTTCCATAAAGGGCTCTTCACTTATAATTATCATCCCTTTAGGATCCAGTAACCAAGCCAGCTATGAAGGGGTGCACCAGTGAGATCTGCCCTTAATGCTGTGATAAATTCATACCTAAATGGGTGCAGTTAGTGAGGACTGGGAAATCACCCAAAATTACCAAAGACATCATCACCTCTACCAGACTAACTGTGTTGGGAAATTCATCTTATATAAAGTCTTCTTTATTTGTTCGAAAGTGGGTCTTTGAGATGGGTTGTTTTTCTTGTACCTCCTAATCAACGGCAGTGATCAAGAGTAACACCCAGGCCCTGATTTACTGATATTCTGAACAGAACTGCAGAACTGAACAACTTGGAATCATCTCAGTCCCAGGGTTCCCCATATTTGTTAATGTTCGCCCCACCAGCCAGGAGGATCTGATTGAGCTTTACATTCAGAAGCATGAACTACAAAATCAATCCATGTGATTTTTATAAATTTTATAAATATGAAATTTGATTATAAAATTCAATATATTTTTCAGACCACTTACAAAACCTTCTCTCAGGGGCACCCCAGGACCACCCCAGGATTCACTGATGTAGTATCCCTTTTTAATTTAATTTTTTTATTTTTTATTTATTTATTTATTTATTTATTGGTATCCCTTTTTAATTTTAAAGATGAGGAAACTAGCCCAGAGATGCTAGGATGCCAGAGGCTTGGAGATTCAAGCACAGGAGGGCAATTAACCCCATGTCTGGGGCTAGACTGAAGGACTCTGTAACATCCCTGGCAGATCCTTTCCACTCCACCACTGTCCCATGAACCCTTTGAAAGTCACAATTCTCATTTTGTGTTTTAGTAAATTAATTACATAAATCATCATAAACACATATACATGTCTAAATCCCAAAATGACGGGTATTGTGGCTCCATAGCTGTATCTGCAGATGGGGCATGCTGCATATGAACATGCTTGCCTTGTTTTCTTCATCATATGCGTCACTTTGTCATCATGTTTTTAATGGCACCAGAGCTCTCCAGAAATACTGGGCTGCCATCTCAGCATTTTGCTGTCTCTTCTCTCTTTACATCTTCTCTGTAGAAGGTTTCCTCTCTATCTATGGCTACATTACAGCCCTAGGTAGTGGTGGTCCCCAAACTTCCATCTCCATCTGAGCCTCTGTTCCAAGTTCCTGGCACATATTCAAATTGCCTACTGGATCATCTCTACCTGGAAATGGGCTTAGAAAGGCCGGGAAAATGCCAAGAAGTTGTAGGTTACTTTTGTTGATATATCTCTTTCCAAGACATAATATGGGTTTGTGCTTAGCTGATGACTTCAGATGATGATCAAGTTCCCTTTCCCACCTCACCTCCTTACCTCTGCATACGCTAAAGGGCAAGGACAGTGATTCTCAGGCTTCCCTATAATTAGCTCAAGAGAGAGACATTGGAATGCCTAACAGAAAAAGAGTCTTCTTTCTGTGGGAGGAGAGAAAAGAATTAAAGAAAAATTAAAACTTAGCATTAGAAATAATCAAAACAGAAGCATGTGCCAAACTCTCTAGACAAAAGTAAAATTTAATCCCTCTGAAAACTATGCTCACGTTCACTGATCTATTTATTCATTCAACTAATATTTACTGAGCACCTACCATGTGCCAACCACATTCTAGGCCCTCAGAATACAGCAGGGAGCAGAGCAGACAAAGGCCCTGCCCTCAAAGAGTGTATAGTTCAGAGGCAGAAGATAGCAAATATACCAAACATATATAATTTTTCAGTTTGTGATAAGACAACAGGAGTTTAGGCAAATTAATCTATATCAGGGATGAGCCATGGCATCTAAGCCAGGTGAGGAAAAAAATGGGGTATGAAAGAAAGTGAAGTACAGTGAGGTCAGTGGATTGGATGTCCCACCTAATGCATTGGTGGAGTTGGGAAACTAAAGGGCATTCACTAAAAAAAACTAAAGGGAATTCCCCTGACATGGAGATGTGGAGGTGATCCAGTTATGTGTAATGATAATATCTGAGGTGTGCTATAGAAATGGGTAGGTGAAGAAAAAGATCTAGATGAGGGATTTCACATCAAAATGACCTGTGTGTCTTTTTGCAGGTATGCCATTGTTTGAATTGCTACGTGAGACAGGTGAAGAAAAAGATCATGGGGGTCAAAGAACTGACAGAACAGAACACGTCATCCTCATGGATACTAAGGTCGGCCAAAATTATAATGGAAGTAGGGTTGGAGAGAGAGAAGCCCAGGACTGAAACTGTGTCCTTCTACCAGAGAACTACATGGGAATAAGGGAGCAAGCTGGAGCCTTAAACAGGTTTCTCAGTCTCTCTGGGTCTCAGTTGCCTCATCTGAAAATGAAATGGCACAAATAAATAATCTATAAGGTGACTTCCACCTAATAGCTGCAGTTTCAGACAAGCTAAGATGGTTGATTCAACCCCTTGGCCTCCCTCTGACAAGTAAAAAGGGTCAAATTAACAAGTGTATCAATTCATGATTCATCTGTCAAACACTATTTAGAATTACACTGTGCATTAGGCATTCCTTCATGAGATCTAGCCTTGAGGCCTTACTAAGTGTCTTAATTAATCATGAGGGAAAGAAAATTCAATTTTGCCACCAATACCTGTCTCTCTCTTCACTCTGTTTATGTCATTCCCACCACTTAAGAGCTGACAACGCTCCTTTCTGGTCAAGTGTGACTTTCTCAGCCTGGCATTTAAGAATCACCACCAAAGGACCCATCCTGGTCATCCAGTTATTCCCAGCTCCCCAACATGCATTGACCAGCTCTAACAATGCTGCTTAGGCCCTTTATTCCCTGTTATCCTGCACAACCCACACCCTGTCTCTCCCACACACATACTCAGCTCACTCCTGTAGAGGACAGAGTGATGTCAGCCCAGCCCCTGCCATAGACAAGTTCCATATACAGTTAGTGCTCAGTATAGAAATGACCTTGCTCATCTGCACTTGTCTAAGGGAGTCCACTTTTAGATATTTATGACATATAGTGACTAGTATGAGCCTTCCCCCATGAAGAACAGTAGTCTGTTGTTTGGTTTTGTTTTCAGTCTCTGTGGGATTACACTTAAATTGCATGGTTGTTGTTGAAAATTAATTTACTTAAACATATATTAAAGCTGGGTAATAACAAGATAATTGGGGGAAATAGTAATAGCCTATGAACCCAAACAGTGTAGTTATTGGTATAAAGTAAATTTTCCATTACCATCAAAATTTCATGATTCCCCTGATCTGAGAGTTGAGACAGATTTTCTTATTATATACTATCATCTCTCCTTCAGCTCTTCTTTGCATTTATTTAAACATACCAAGAGCAGTCAATAATGTTCAATTGTTCTGAATGAAATTCCCATGTCCCTTGATTTATCTGTTAAATGGCATTCAGAAAAACATGAAACCATTGGTCAACATATACAATTCCCAAGGGTTTTACATTTAAAATAATTAAATGAAAACTAATTTCAAGGAACCATGCCCCCACCCTCACTCACCTCCTATTTCTCTTATGGACAATGTCTTTTATGACAGTTTTAATGTCTGTTGAAAATATGTATAATTTTTGTGATTTGTTGGAATTTATAAACCTGGAGGGATTTCTTAAAATAAATAAACAAATCCTAAGGGTGAGAAGAATTTATTTAAGGACTCAACATCCTGGGGAACAAAATCCACACTCAACATCATTATGATTGGAATGTGGTCAAATGAACCAAATCCCAGAGGATCCCTGTGTTCCAGATGCAGCCAGAGTATTTTTAGTCCTGCTCTCCTTTAACTCAGTCTGCCTAGATTTAGATGGGGAAACTCACCCTAATATCTAGAAGACTTTACACTATGGAATTTTGGTTCAGTACTTTTTCAAAAGCATAAGCTATTCAGATAGATAGATAGATAGATAGTATTTATCTTATTCTCTCCTATATATATGAACAAATCAGACAAAACATCATTGTCTGCTAGGATAGGGCACACAGTTCATTGCTGAGCAATGGAGATGCTTGAAAATATGTTCAATAGAATCTTACCAAGACTGAGTCACTTCACGTAGCAATCAAAACAATGGCATACCTGCAAAAAGACACACAGGTCATTTTGATGTGAAATCCCTCATTTAGAGCAAATTAAAAATCCATAGAGATTAGTCCTGATCTGTGAAATTGTTTCAAATGAGCTCAGCTATACCCATATTTGTGAATGCTATGAGGTCATGATTATCCAGAAAAAAAAGTGAATATTTCTTCCAAATAAATCTGATTCACTTGTACATATGTCACATTTAAAAATAAATTTAGGGGCACCTGGGTGGTGCAGTCAGTTGGGCGTCCAACTCCTGGTTTCAGCTCAGGTCATGATCTCAGGGTCGTGAGATCAAGCCCCACATTGGGCTCTGTGTTCAGTGCAGAGTCTGCTTGAGTTTCTCTCTCCCTCTCCCTCTGCCCCACATTCTCTCTCTCAAATAAATTTTTTAAAAAATAAAAAATAAAAATAAATAAATTTAAATGTTCATGAACTGGTCTATAATTAACAGACAAGTTATGTATTATGCTATTTACATTGCTAATATCCATTAGGCTATGGATATCAACTCAGTTATAGTTACAGTTATACTCAGTAAGAGATATGTTAGAAATACTTTTCCCAAATACTTATATGCCTGTTAATTTTCACTGTGGTGTCATATAATCATATATAAGTGGTTCCTTCTAGTACTTTTAAAGTTTCAGTTTTCATACTGGAAATTTAAAGCTGTCCCCAAATTAATTTTGGTTAAAGGCCAACAATCTCTCCTTTCCTCACTTATTTGAAATTCCATTTTTGTAATATACTAAATTATCTTATTTACTTTGGCCCATTTCAGGACTACGTACTTATCTTTCTGGTCTCATTTCTCACCACTCCTACCACTCGCCTCCACCCTCATCTCTAAGCTCCAGCCATACTAAACTACTAACAATCCCAGATTGGACGATCTTCTCTTAGATTTTACATACCCTGTTCCCTCTCTTTGGAATTACTTCTCTTTTTCCTTTTTCCTGGTAAACTTCTACTCTTCCTCAGCTCACCTCCTCTGGGATACCCTCCATAGCCCATTCCCCAAGCTCAGTCTGGACTAGATGCTACTCCCAGGCACATGACACTCCCTTAGGACTTCTATCAACTGTTCCATAACTGTTTGTCTTTCCCACCAGCCCAAGATGTTCTTGAAGGGAGGGAATATTTATTTATTTTTGTAGCCTTAAATGCCCAGCACAGTATTTGTTAGGTATATTAATTAGACCTAGCCTGTGCCTACTACTTACAAGACTCTTTGCCATTGCCTGTAGCTACACTCTTTAGATGCTAAGCAGGACTTTCTGCTAGCATCTCCAGCCAGGTCTTCCCAGGCACCAGTGAGTGAGTGGGCCTAGTTCAAAATCCTCTCTAGGCCTTCCTGTGTAGATATAATGATCCACCCATTCCCATCCATGCCCCAAGACATAAACAAAGCCTCTTTCAAGGTAATGCATTCAGATGACAATAGATCCTTAGGAACAATGATGGAAATGGGGTTTGGTTGTAGAATTTCACTAGTTTATGTTTCCTACCACTCAAATGCCTGGCTCTTACTGGATACCTCAGTTGACAGGAATGTCATCATTGAGCAGAACATCCATCAAGCTTCCCTATGGGAAGTATTCTGTCACAATAACCACATCTGGCACTTTAATGCAGACTTCAAAGAATCTGCAGATGTTTGGATGATCTAATTCTCTGGGAAAATCAGTAATACAAACCAGAAAGGATTTATCTGGAACATGATCTCCTAATTCCCACTTTAAAATTTGACCTAGTTTTTCTGAGCACATAAAAGAACAAATATCTTCCTGGATTTAGTGTTGTACACAAATAAAGCTTGCAGATCCACCCATTGTGATACAGAATTAAGTATTTAGAAAAAAACATACCATCACCATCACAGTTCATTCTGGGCCAGGCACTATACATCTAATATCTCTAATCTGTACAACAACCCTAACTTACTAGGTATGATTATCTCCACTCTAAATGAGGAAACCGAGGCTCAGAGAGGTGAAGTAACTTGGTCAATGTCCCCCAAAGGTAAGAGAGCCAGATCCTAAGCCTGATTTCTGCAATTTCTGAAATTCATTCATGGCTTTTTATCATTGCCATAGTGTATTCCAATATAAAATACAAAAGCAAAGAGAAAGTTCTCACACCAAGAAAAGTTTTGTTTTCCTCAAAAATATTGTTGCTTTGGAAACAAAGGCAATTTTCACAAGCCAAGTAGTCACAGACTTTTCAGTCTTTCCACACCTGTCTCTCATACATTTGTTTCTCTTTAAGCTGGAGTCCCCCACCCCCACTCCTAAAGAAGGAGAAGGCTCTCCCCAAATCCCAGGTGTGTGGCTGGCATTTCGGTGTGGTTAATTACTACATTTGCACCATCAGCACAGAGGCACACATGCTGCTTTGCATAAACCAATGATTGGCTTGCAGATTATCCATGGGGAGTTCTCCAGTTATAATATTTTTCTCCAATCAAAATTCCACCATCTTTTCAGCTTAAAGCTTGTTTCCCCAATCATCAGTTCTTGGATTAGATCACAAATGAGACATCTTCCAAGGGATCGCACAACAGCATTACTTTTCAAAACTGATGCTGTTGAGGGAAGGAATATTTATACTTGTTGTCCCAGCTGTAGATGAAGGGACTTCTGCCCCCTCTCCCCTTGTTTAGGAGATTAAATGGAATGGTCTGATCTCTCCTACCCCTGACTCACTTTCCACTGAATGACTGGGCTGTGTGATGGGTCACACAGTTAGTGTGTGCTACAATTACTGGTGGTTATCATTACCGAACCATGACTGTACTGACTACTGTTCCATTTCTGCTCCACATGGCAAGCACCCCTCGACAGTCCTGCCAGGCCTGCCATTCTTCTTGTTCAACCTATGATGGGGTGGGTGTGGCAGGCATGTAGTCCTGGAATGCCGATGGTTAGATACTTGACTTTTTATCTTTTCTGCAGGTCTTTACTCACTGACTCACTCTGTCATGTGGCTGAGCATGTGAATCTAATGACTTACATTTGGGCTGGGTGCTAGAAGCATACACTTCAACTTCACACCAGAGTCAGGTTCACCAATCCACCTTTTACCAAAGTTTACTTTGGGTATCAGGAGCTTGTCTACCTATGAAAGAAGTGGTAATTGTCTCTTTATTATTCCTTATGTGTGTTCCCCATTGGTCAGAATCAGAAAAAGAAGGAGAGGTGAATAGCAACCTGAACATCTAACAATTGAGAGTTCTCAGAAACCAGGTTCTGAAAATATCCTCCATCAACATTAGAATGGCCCCAAGTCAAGGGCACATAAGGAAACCCCTCCTGATTGCAAGATAAGATATTTTAAAAGAAATACGGCATATTAAAAGAACGATCATTTGTGCCCTGCTTTATAGCCCACAATATGCTTTTTATATACATATAAGAAGTCAGTGAGGGTGCCTGGGTGGCTCAGATGGTTAAGCGTCTGCCTTCGGCTCAGGTCATGATCCCAGGGTCCTGGGATCGGGTCCCGCATCGGGCTCCCTGCTCCTTGGGAGCCTGCTTCTCCCTCTGCCTCTCTCTCTCTCTCCCTCTCTCTGTCTCTCATGAATAAATAAATAAAAAATCTTTAAAAAAAAAAAAAAGAAGTCAGTGAAGGGCACCTGGGTGGCCCTGTGGGTTAAGCATCTGCTTTCAGGTCAAGTCATGATCCCAGGGCCCTGGGATCAAGCCCCTTGGCAGGCTCCGTGCTGGGCAGTGTCTGCTTCTCCCTCTCCCTCTGTCCCTCCCCCATACTCGTGCTCTCGCTCTCACTCACTTTCTCCCAAATAAATAAATAAAATCTTAAAAAAAAAAAAAAAAAGGAAGTCAGTGTTGCTTTGGTTTGCTGAGCCTGGAAAGCTACAGAGCCCCTTGCAAAGGTAAAGAACTAGGAGTTAGTCAGTCTGTGGCTGCCTGATATGCAGGCTACTTTGTATTTCAAAGATGAGTTTCAATATCAGGAGTATTCTGCAAAACTGCAAATGTCGTCCCAACCTAGTATCTCCTAACCAATGTAAATTGTTGCTGGCCCGGTGCCTCCCCATGTATTCCCTTTCTTTATTTTAAGAGGGAAACAAAGTTGAACATATTGCCCCATTAGTCTTGGGAGTAAAAAAAGAGGGGGAAAGCAATGTGCCTACTCCCCTAACTTCTCCTGAATCTAAAGTCAGCTATACAGGGTAAGGGAGAATGGCAGGGATTAGAAAGAAACTAAATTACTGAGGGAAAATGCAATCATAATTTTTGCAAACTGATTAAGTTTCTCGCACAACCTGTTCACAAAATAAGGCCTTAGATGTGTCAAAAATAATGAAGGCTTTTTAAATAACAAAAACTATTGTACTTTTGCTGCAATCAACGTTCTAGTTTTTTAAACATTTGTGATATTAATTCTTTCAAGCTCTGTTACATTGGTCACCACCCCAGTCTTCCAGTCCTAAATGTACCCTGATTTATCATTTTCTGTGATGGGTTAAATATGAAATAAAATATAATATGAATCCATGCAAAGCAAGTACTTGTGTGCCAACTCTGAGACATGATTGGTAATGGCTAACTGAAGCATTGTGTTTAGAAGGATTCTGAGGCCTATCAGGCTCAGAGGAAAAAGTGCCAATAAAAAGATCCTTGGATGTGAACAAGGTCCATAACACATATTTTCCACTCTTGATAGAAATAAAATCTTATCCATAAGTCCAAAAGGCCAATTCACATGGAAATAGGTAGGGAGGTCTAGTGTCATAATAATAATATATATGAAGCAGATTTGGAGTCTGAACTGACTACAAGCTTAACATGAGCCTACAACATGAAGGCACCGTCTAGGGTGGCACGGACGGAGGCATTCCATCCAGAGTTAGGCAGGTGTGTTCTGCTCTGCACTGGCAGGATCATGACAGGAGTGATAGGCTCCATTCCAGAAGTCACACTTGGAAAGAAACATTAGTCAGCAGTCAGCAGGCTGGAAAGTGGTCATTCAATAAAAGGGCTTTGGATTCTGTGTTTTATGAAGAAAAACAAGGTTATTCAACCTGGTAAAGAGAAAACTTAGAGGAATCCTGATACCCATCCTTCCCAGAAATCCAGCATGCTGCTGCCCCCAAAGTAGACCACTTGAGGTCTTTAGTACCACTAATTTATCTGATTCGGTAACCCGCATGAGCTCTCTGCTGTATTTACCTGTCTGCCACTACCATGGTATGCCTGCTGCACCCAGATGTCAAACTTGCAGGCTGGGATCAGTTAGCAATTGTAATTAAAGCTGAATGTAATTAATAACATAATAGTGAGATATTCTTGTTTAATTTCCTGAAGTTGGAAGATGATGATATTCCTGACAAACGATCATAAATATAAATAAACTCCCAAAATTCAGATGAGCATTTTGAGTCATATCCAAATAACTATTCACCAAGCCATTGTCACCAAGTGGAAATTCACTGGCCCACACACATGTAGGAGAATTATCTTAATTAATGATCTTCTGGCCCACTATCAATAGACTTAGATGCCCTTGCTGTCTTTAAATGCTTAAAAAATAGATAGCTGATGATTGTACAACAATTTGAATGTACTTAATACCACTGAGCTGTAACCTTACAAATGGTTAAAATGGTAAATTTTATGTCATGTATATTTACCACAATAAAGAAAAATGTTTTAAAAGAATAGTATGGTGTAGTGGTAAAAGTATAGGCTTTTGAGTCAGCTGGAAAGGAGCATAAATTCTGACTGGGTCACTTACTGGTTCTGTGACCTCAAGCAAGTTGATAAACCTCTCTGAATCCCAGTCTTCTGCAAAATGGAGTGAAAATGCCTACCTATCAAATGAGGTTAATAGTTCGAGGTAAGGAGTAGGAATGACACATAGAAGCTACCTGGGTGGCTCAGTGGGTTAAGGGTCCAACTCTTGATTTCGGCTCAGGTCATGATCTCAGGGTTCTGGGATAGAGCCCCACGTCAGGCTCTGCACTTAGCAGGGAGTCTGCTTAAGGATTCTCTCTCTCCCTCTCCCTCTGCTCCTCCCCCTGCTTGCTCTCTCTCTCAAAATAAATAAATTAAAAAAGAAACAAAGAAAGGAAGGAAGGAAAGAAGGAAGGAAGGAAGGAAGGAAAGAAGGAAGGAAGGAAGGAAGGAAGGCAGGCAGGCAAGCACCCAGGGGGTGATATGGCAGCTGAGAATGGATTAGACTCAGCATAAGGACCAGTGGATTGAAGTTTCCAGAAGACCCACTGTCATTCAGGATAAGGAAGATTTGCTAACTTAAAGTTTCTGACAATGGAAGAGGCACCTCCACAGAAAGACCATAGCTCTGCAAAACCATAGCCCTGAAAACCACAGCTATGGAGAATGATAACCCAAGAACCAGAGGTTCAAAAACAATGGTTCACTTCCCAAGACTGAGGTTTCTAATCCATTCCATAGGATGAAAGGGCCACCTGTTAGCAGCAGACAAACACTGTATAAAACTTAATTATCAGTGAAGGAAGATAGAATTATTCAATAAATTGCACTGGAACAATAAATTAGTTGTATGAGAAAAATTATATTACATCCTCACCTCACTCAATTTACTAAATTAATTTTAGATAGTTAACCCATTGTAAAACCTGAAAATGACATAAATTTTTTTTAAAGATTTTATTTATTTATTTGTCAGAGAGAGTGAGCGAGAGAGAGAGAGAGAGAGAAAGCACACAAGCAGGGGGAGTGTCAGGCAGAGGGAGAAGCAGGCTTCCCGCTGAGCAAGGAGCCAGATACGGGGCTCGATGCCATCATGACCTGAGCCAAAGGCAGATGCTTAACAAACTGAGTCACCCAGGCGCCCCAGAAAATGACATAAATTTTTAGAAAGGAATTTAAAAGTTTGGGATAAATTCATAAAACAATGGATAAACTCAAAAGGAAAATATTTATAGATTTGTCTGCATTAAAAGATGAAAATACCTAACTCATTTGATCCTCCTGGGAAGATCCAATTAGATTAATATGTATTAAAATGTTTTTACACACCACACAGTGGAATAATTTAAAAATATTTAGGGTCAGAGTACCTGGGTGGCTCAGTCGGTTAAGCGTCTGCCTTCAGCTCAGGTCATGATCCCAGGGTCCTGAGATCGAGCCCCGCATTGGGCTCCCTGCTCCGCGGGAGCCTGCTTCTCCCTCTCCCTCTGCCTGCTGCTCTGCCTGCTTGTACTCTCTCTCTTTCTGTCAAATAAATAAATAAAAGCTTAAAAAAAATTTAGAATCACTGACAGGAAGATATACTCTATTCATTTGGTGATCTCAATTCAAATTCTATCTTTATCCCAATTTTCACTGGAGCATACTAGGTTCGTGTTTTAATTTCTTTGATTTTCTATTATTTTTTCACATCAAAAAACAAAAATATTCTTCCTTGCTACTATTTTTTTATTATTAACATAAAATGTATTATTTGTTTCAGGGGTATAGGTCTGTGATTCATCAGTCTTACACAATTCACAGCACTCACCATAGCACATACCCTCCCCAATGTCCATCCCCCAGCCACCCCCTCCCCCACCCCCCTCCACTCCAGTAGCCCTCAGTTTGTTTCCTGAGATTAAGGGTCTCTTATGGTTTGTCTCCCTCTCTGGTTTCATCTTGTTTCATTTTTCCCTCCCTTCCCCTATGATCCTCTGCCTTGTTTCTCAAATTCCTCGTATCAGTAAGATCATGATACTTGTCTTTCTCTGACTGACTTATTTAGCTTAGCATCATACCCTCTAGTTCCATCCACGTCACTGCAAATGGCAAGATTTCATTTTTTTTTTGATGGCTGCATAAGCCTTGCTACTATTTTTTTAATGTCCCTGGATATTCTCATCTGCTGATCTTTCCAAAGGAAATTGAGAATCCTTTGTTAGCATGGCCCTGGGTCTTCCGAGGCAGGGCCCAGGCAATGGGAGAACAAGGCACCTTCTACCCTCTCTCAGGCAAGCAGCACTGCCCTCCAATGTGAGGTGAAGCAAAAGCAGTCCACAAATGGGTTTTCTCAACCCAACTTCACTGTTTCTACAACTTTTGGAAATCTGTATTTTCAGAAGCTTCTTTCACATCAAGCAGAATCTAGCTGAACCCATTCTAGCTAAACCTACCTTAGACCTGTTAGAATGGGTTGGATGATTATGATAAGTGCTGGGCTTTCTGAGAAATAGTACTGCTTAATCATAATGCCTGTGACACTTGTAGCAGACAAGCTCAAAATTACTTAAAAATCTTAAGGGGAAAAAATTGTCAGAGAGGTACCTTTTAGGTGAATGGTTTCACATAAAAGCCCGACTGCCTTATTTGGGGGTAAAAAAAATTTTTTAATTGAATAGACTTCCTCCCCAATAACTGATAGAATACTGACCAAATAAAATAGTCTCTATAACAGATTTAAATCATACCAAAACTGTGAATTTGTGTTTTCAGTATTCATCCTTTTGTTTTTCAGGTATTTTCTTGAGAAGCTGGGTAAAGATGCATCAAGGGGTGTTAATCAGATGCCATTAAACCATTATAATGGAAAGTTAGAAGGAAGTGTAGTAGGGGCTCTACTGCGTAATCTACCATCATGTGGCCCAGAAATCCAGATATTTTCTAAGTTAAATTTGTGCTACTTTTAACCAGCATTGGGAAAAGTCTGGCTTAATAGTAAAGGAATGTGCTTAGAATCCAACAAACTTGGGTTCTAATCCTGGCTCCATTTTATACTATTTAAAAGCTCTGAGCAAGTTTATTTTACAGCTCTGTGCCTCAGTTTCTTTGTAGATAATGTAAAGAAAATAAAACTGACATTATAGCATTCAAGATTAGGGGTAATGCATTCAAAGGGCCTTGTACAATAGTTGGCACAAGATGGACCCCTAATAAATATTAGTTATTAATGCCATCAATAATATTGAATAGTCTGTGTTTCCTTATTATTCTAGTCTAAGAGCTCACCTAGGAGGGGCGCCTGGGTGGCTCAGTCGTTAAGCATCTGCCTTCGGCTCTTGTCATGATCCCATGGTCCTGGGATCGAGCCCCACATCGGGCTCCCTGCTCAGCAGGAATTCTGCTTCTCCCTCTCCCACTCCCCCTACTTGTGTTCCCTCTCTCACTGTGTGTCTCTCTGTCAAATAAATAAATAAAATCTTAAAAAAAAAAAAAAAGAGCTCACCTGGAAGAAAGTAAGAGGATATCAACTATGCCGAGGGGAGAGAAAAGATTATAAATGATTCTCCTAGTCTATAGCATTTCTACCAAGGAAATCAAGTTCTTGCCTCTGGCTTGAGTAGCATCCAAGGAGCCCACTAGCTGCAGTACAATAATGGGTGCATGTCCCTGCCTGGCACTGAACACACACTCAGAAGCCAGCCTACTAGATCCCACTCTGAGAACCAAGAGAAACTGTACAAATGTCCCTGGGGCCCCAGGGACCATGGGACTCCCTGGCCACCACTGACCCACTGCCTAGGCTCCCCATCATGATCCAGCAAGCCACATCTGAGTGTAAGAAACAAAACAGTGACATCAGTTTGTGCAACCAACAAAGGGAACAAGCCAATCAGCAGACACTCATTGAACAAGTATCCTTAATAATAATAGCTACCATTGATTTGCCAGATACCCCTCCTGGTACTTTACAGGCCCATTCTTATTTAAGTATCACAATAACCCTGTGAGATAGGTATTGATATCTTCATTTTACAGAGGAGGAAACAAGGCTCAGAGAAATTCATAGTAACTTGCCCAACATCCCATAGCTGTTAAGAGTCAGAGATAGGATTCCAATCCAGATCTGCATGGCTACAAAACTCAATGTCATCCTACCATACCATGCTGACTCTCCAAGAGCCCACAGAGTTCTTCATGGGCTTCAGAACCTGATTCACAGACTCTAACCTGGAAGGAACCTTAAAGATTACACCAGTTATTAAGCTGTTGCCTCTGGGCTCCAAGCTCACCCTTCCACATTTGGCTTTGTGATGCTAGGGCAAGACCCTGCACACCCCATTTCCCCATTGCCAGCTGCTTCCTGTGAGGCTTTTCCAATGGAGGTTGGGGGAACAGTGTGCTAGAGTAAGACCTAAAAAAGGGAGAGGTGGCCTGCTACTTCCTGCCTGCTTCCCATTAGGTCAGCAGGGCCCCAGCAGTGTTTCTTCTTTACCCTGACCTCAGCAGCTTGTTCCTATAGCACAGAGATTCTGTTTGCAATTTTCTCAGCACCAGCCACATTGTACCATCTTCCCCTCCCTTCCCCAGAGATACCAGCACCTACTGGTTCCGAGAAGCATATGTATAACCGTCTCAGCTTCTTCCCTCTGTTCCCCCAGTCCTATGTGTGATAGCTGCCTTCTGCAGTTGCTACCTCTGTGTTCCCTGTCTGCCTTTCCAGTTCTCTACTACCTGGTTAAGAACTGTTTATAGTAATTTCTCTGTTAAAATAACTGGCATGGTTTCTATGTCCTGACTGGACCCTGACTGACATAAAGAATCATCTACTCTAATGCTTTTTGAATAAGGAAACTAGGCCCAAAGAATTGAGGTGACTTGCCTAAGTTTGCACAGCTAGTTAGTACTAGAATTCATAATAATGTTGCCGCCATTTATACACTTAGAAAATACTACACCCCAATGAAGTACTTAGACCATCAGCCTTATAAAACAAATGTGAAAACTGAAGTTCAGAAATTTTTGTGATTTCACTCATGTCTCATTCACCTAATGAGCAACAGAGGCACAATTTGAACTGAATTAGCCTCAGTTCACAATCAGGGCTCTTCACCACTATTCTGTGCTTGGCATCTTTTCTCCTCTCACTGAGAGATGCAGGAATGTAAATGTCTCTGCATCTTCAAGGACTGGTGGAGCTTCTAGCTGTGACTACTCACTCTACTCCTGGAACTGCTCACTTGACGTCAGTAATCTTTTCTTAGCCCTCCCGGGACAGAATAAAAATCTAAATATCATTCCATCTACTAACACTTCTTAACCAAGTCCCCAAGCCAAAAGGGAAGAAAACAGTGTTTATATCATATCACTTGTCTCCCAAGCTATCCAGGAATCTTCAGGATGACTGAAGCCCCTCTAATAGCCAATCACAATGACTCCAAGTCCTGGCTGATTCACAGACAAAACCAGAGGAGGATTAGTTGGCAATAACGAAGGAGGTAAGATCACAGTTATGAAACCTATAAATACCTTTCATAAACCTGCTGCAGACTGGGCTGCAAAATGAGGGAGCTCTGATATGCTATTTACCAGTTATCAAAAAAGTTGTACTTCAGAAATATCAGTAAGTCTCTCTCTATTACCTCCTGACAGGTGGAGCCCAATTAGGAGCTTCCAAGGAGCTGGGTTTGGAGTCCAGCCACTCCCTGGACTGGGAGTTCTGCTGATCACAGCTAGACTAGAGTCAGTTAATCACAAAAGTAGACAGCGTAGCTCCCGTGCCAGGGATGCTGCCAGCTTGCCCAGCTTGCTGTCTACTAATGACTCAACCTGGATGACCAGCAACTCTTGTTAGGCTCAATACCCTTGTTTGTAGGAAGCATCCTCAGAAAAATTCATCTTCATTCAAGCCCAGAATGGAGGTTAAGGCAGGAGGTCTCAGAGCATGCAGGAAGCCTTGCTACCATACCAGGGTTGAAACTACCCACAAATACAGGAGTAGAAAACATAATGAGGACAAGCCATGGGCCTTTCCATGTGTCCTGAGCTTTGGCAGTCAGTTCCATGAAGCCCTTGAAAGTTGTGCTGCTTTATATCCAATAACGATTTATGGAGCACTAACTAGAAGCCAGGTACTGACAGGATTGTTTTGTTTAATTCAACAAACATCTGCTGAGCACCTACAACGTACAAGGGCCTTACCAAAGAGGAAGGACTCATGCCTAAAGGCAGCCTTCTGGGCTGTGTGTTACTTCTACTCTGCTCAGTATCCTTGTTTTCACAGATTTCTCAATGCCTACAGCAGGAGCAGTCTGGTTTACTAGGAAGAGCAATAGACCAGGAGCCAAAAGGTTGAAGTCTGGGCTCTGATGCGCACCCCCTATAAAATTTAGGCAAATCACTTAACTACCCCTCAGTTTTCTCATGTGCCAAAAGGAATCTGACAGGTTAAGATGCAGTGAAATGAATCTATTATTGAAATTTGAGGGCAGAATGGAAAAAAATATATTTTAGTCCTATTTAGTTTAACCATTATAGCAGACAAATGAAATTCCCTGATTAAAAAAGACATGGGGTCTACACAGCAAAGGAAACCATCAACAAAATGAAGAGGAACTACTGAATGGGAAAAAATATTTGCAAGTTATATATCTGATAAGAGATAAATATCCAAAATATATAAGGACCTCATACAACTGAATAGCAAAAGCACAAACAATCCACTTAAAATTGAGCAGAAGATCTGAATAGACATTTTTCCAAAGACATACAGATGGTCAATAGGTACATGAAAAGATGCTCAACATCACTAATCATTAGGGAAATACAAATCAAAATCACAATGAGATATGACCTCATACACAGTCAGAACAGCTAGTATCAAAAAGCCAAGAAATAAGTGTTGGCAAGGATGTGGAGAAAAAGGAACCCTTGAGAACTATTGGTGGAAATGTAAATTGGTGCAAATGTAAACTGGTGTGGCCACAATGAAACAGTATGGATATTCCTCAAAAAATTAAAAAGAGAACTACCCTATGATCCAGCAATTCTGCTTCTCAGTATTTATCCAAAGAAAATGAAAAATACTAACTCAAAAAAATATTGGCACCTCCGTGTTCACTGCAGTATTATTTACAATAGCCCAGATATGGAAACAACCTAAGTGTCCATTGGTGGATGAATGGATAAAGAAAATTTGGTACACACACATACACACACACGAATATTATTTGGTCATAAAAAAGAAAGAAATTTTACCATTTGCGACAATGTGAATGAACCTCAAGGACATTATGCTAAGTGAAATAGACAGGGAAAGATACTGTATGATCTTACTTATGTGTGGAATCTAAAAAACAAATAACAAACAAAAAAAAAACAAAGCTCATAGATACAGAGAACAGATTAGTGGTTGCCAGAGACAGTAAGTAGGGGATAAGAGAAAGGAGTGAAGGGGGTCAAAAGACACAAACTTCCAATTATAAAATAAGTAAGTCACAGGGATGTATTATACAGCATGGTGACTATAGTTAATAATACTGTATTACATATTTTAAAGTTGTTAAGAGAGTAGGTTTTAAAAGGTAAGAAAAAAAATTTGTAACTATGCCAGGTGATGAATGCTAAACTTGCAGTGATCATTTTGTAATATACAGAAATATCAAATCATTGTGTTGTACACCTGAAATTAATATGTTACATGTCAATTATATGATAGATAAAGAAGAAAAATAGAAAAACACCAGAAATGAAAAAGAGGACATAACTCCAGAGAAAGTAGATATTAAAAATCATCAGAAATATATAACTTTATGCTAATATATTTTAAAATGACACTTCTATAAAAATTACTTACCAAAACTGACTTAAGGGAAAAAAATTTAAACCTAAATAAACCAATAACCATTAACAAAAAAATAGGGGAAAACTGAAAGATAAAATCACCCCCAGGAAAATGTGGCCACACATAGATTTATTTTCAAGTCTGCTGTAGCTTATTATTATTATTTTTTTTTTGGTGTCCACTTCATTCAGTGGCCAGCCCCAACATGCAGAATAGCCCTCACCCTCACCCCTCCGGAATCATGAATCTCAGCACTGGAAGGGCCCTCTGCCCATCTCATCCAGTCTCTTGCTCCCACATGACTCCAGTCACCAACATCCTGGTTGAGGTCTTCCAGTCTTTGCTTGAATTAATACATGCAAGGGTGACTACCCATTGTTTATCAATGCGCCACTCCATTCCTGCTCAGCTTTGTAAATAGAAAACATGGTACCCAAAACCTCTCCCTATATTTACCTCTTAGTAGTCCTAGTTCAGCCCCTCTGGGGCTACCTGACTTACCTAACCCCTGTTCTCCAGGGTGCTCTTTTTTTTAAGGATTTATCTATTTAGAGAGAGAGCATGTGAGCATGAATGGGAGAAGGGGCAGAGGGAGAGAATCTTCAAGCAGACTCTCCACTGCACAGGGAGCCGGTCTCAGGGCTTGATCTCATGAGACATGAGATCATGACCTGAGCTGAAACCAAGAGTCGGAGTTTTACCAACTGAGGCACCCAGGCGCCCCTCTAGGGCACCCTTGGACACCCTCATTCTCCTCCTTCACAAGAACTCCTATAAACTGCTTTGGGGTTTTACAAAGCACTTTCCTTACATATCATTAGCAAAATAACATTCCAAAGGGGTGGGGGGAGGAGGGAACCAACACCTTGACATTGCTTGGGCCCTATTAATAGAAATGAGTTCTTTACCCTGTTTATTCAGAAGTTGACATTAGGTATAAAAAATAGGCATGACCTTTTCAGCCAGACTCTAGGCAGAAGACACTAAAAATACATCTATGTCCTCAGGCACATGGTCAGAGCCACTGTGAATAACCCTCCATGCTCCCTGGAAATTCAGGCAGGCACCAAGAAGGGGCCTGCAGGGCAATGTGTATGTGGGAACACAGAGGGAGGCCCTTGTCCTCTAAGAGATGAGGCACGGCCCAGAGCAATGGAGACCTTGTCCTTTCCTGAACTATGAGATGGTCCAGAGGAGGAGAAGGAGTGGATTAGGAAAATGGGAGGATTTGGCCATATTATAATCAAATTTCCCTCAATCTTTGAGAATTATGAGCAAGAACTTGGACTCAAATTAGCTTATGATTAAACTCAAATAGTGCGATAGTACTATTGATTAAAATGAAATATCTGGCTATACTAAGTCCAAGTCACTGTGTGGTAGGAGTTAATCCCATATAAGTATCATCACTTATTAATAACAATAGTAATTATTTTTATTGAGCCAGTTACTGTTCTTTAGCTATATTATCTCATTTAATCTATACAGCAACCCTATAAAGAGATACTATCATTATCCTCATTTTACAATTGAGTAGACTAAAGCTAATAGCAAGTAAGTAATTTGACTAAGGTCACACAACTAGTAAATAATTTACTCTGGGTCCATGCGACTTGGATTCCAAGCTCTTAACCAAGAGACAAGAACGGGGCGCCTGGGTGGTTAAGTTGGTTAAGTGACCAACTCTTGATCTCAGCTCAGGTCTCTATCTCAGGGTCATGAGTTCAAGCCCCGGGTTGGGCTCCACACTGGGCATGGAGCCTACTTTTAAAAAAAAAGAGAGAGAGAGAGACAAAAACAGAGAAAGAATGAAGCCACCTTCCATAGCCAGTCAGTTATAGAGCCATTCAGACCAGACCAGGGTCTCTAGATACCAATCACTCCTACCTGTAGACTTCTGAGAAGCAAGCAGGGCAGGCCTCTGACTTATGTGGACTCCCTCGGTTCTCCGGGCTGGGGACTCTGCCACCTGCAATCTAAGCTTTACCTCAGCTGTCTGGTCACATCATCCCTGAATCACCAGGCTCCCCTGCCCCTGCTGCCACCTGTGTCTACTTACCTGTGCCTGCTTGACTGAGCATAGGCACTTGTTCCCCAAGCCTGTGCTGAGCCCCTGGACCCTTAAATCCAGCAGGTCTACCAGGGAAAACATGACCCATCTATTCTTGTCAGTCACCTCCTTCCGCCTGCTTGGAAGGTCTTCCACAGCTGGCTGCTTCTCCTCACATGCACTACACTTGCAGGGCTCTGGATGCAGTTCTACAGGTTGCACTCCCATGCCTATTTAAAATCCTCAGAGGCAATAAAGCACAGTGGTTATGGCCCACCACACTTGAATTCAGTCTCACATCTGCCATATAGGAGATGGGTGACCTTAAGCAAGTTTTTTTTTTTTTTAAGATTTTATTTATTTATTTGACAGAGAGAAAGAGAGCACATGTAGCAGGAGCAGCAGAGGGAGAGGGAGAAGCAGACTCCCTGCTGAGCAGGGAGCCTGATGTGGGGCTCCATCCCGGGATCCTGGGGTCATGACCTGAGTCGAAGGCAGATACTTAACCGACTGAGCCACCCAGGCACCCTGTTATGCAAGTTTTTCAAACTTAGCCTCAATTTTCTTTCCTTCTTTTTTTTTTTAATTGAAGTATAACTGACATATTAGTGTCAGGTATACAATGTAATGGTTCAATATTTGCATTAGCCTCAATTTTCTTATCCATAAAAGTGGATTTTGAGGAGTCAGTGAGGTAGGATACAAAGTGCCTTGAATGTACTTAGTGCTCAGTAAATATAAGTTCCTGTCTCCAAATTGAAACTTTACTGCCTAACCAAATCCTAACTCAAATATTCCTTGGATGTCTCCTACCCAGATGCTACCCAAGTAGCTCTGAGTCCCTGGTTTGTTTTCAAATCAGAGGGCTTCTCTGAAAACTGATAACTCATCAAACCACATTGAATAATAAGTATGACTTGCTTTCACAAAGGACTAGAAAGGGAAAGTATCTTCAAGAACAACCCCCTCCCTCCCCCCAGATCACACACCTGGTTAGTAATAGAGCCAGGACTAGAACCTGGGTTCAAATAATTTTCTGTCACTGCCTAAAATGAATTAAAAAGAGATACATTTCTTGGCAAAGAGATTCCATTTATATGATTATTTATAATAACTGTGATCCTAGGGATCCCGAAAGTTGGGCCATCTAAAAATCCTTTTCTTTCACTTTTGTTGTATTACATTTTTCTGCACAATTAGATTTTGGATAGGTCTGAGGCTCAAATTAATTTGAATTCCCTGCTTTCATAAGAGCCAACAGTGGAATTTGGTGCCCCAAGAATGGGTTGGGTAGCAAACAGAGCTAGTTAGGAGTTCTGTTTTGTAGAACATAATCTCTAGGTAATTGGAAAGTTACCAAAGGCTACTTAGACTCGCTGTCCCTCAGAGTTAACATTATTTGGCCATTCCTAATTATGATGATTCCCAAACATCTTCAGTCACATGCTACCATCACAATTTTCTTAATATCTGGGGACCACTATTAACTACTTCATGTGTTTCTGTAAAAAAGCTTATTTATTTTCTTCAGCTATGTCTAAACAATATCTATGCAATCACAAGCTGATATTCTGGTTAATATTTTAAAACATGCAACTGTTGGTTGTTTTGTTTTGTTTTTTTAATTTCCCATCAGTAATACATAAACCACTACTGGCACATACTGCCTCATGAGATGCACAAATACCTTCCTCAACAGAGTAAACATTTGATTAACAATGTCCCCTTCACTAGATGGATGATGGCTATTAAGGAGGGCACTTGGGTTGAGCACTGGGGGTTATATGTAAGTGGTGAATCACTAAATTCTACTCCTGAAAACAGTATTACACTATATGTTAACTAACTAGAATTTAAATAAAAATTAGGGGAAAAAAACACACCAAAACACCAACATCCCCTTCAATAACTCCAGTGAGGGGACTCACCACTTTCCAAATATTACCTAAAGATTTAGTTCCCAGCTAAATAGACAGCTCTGGAAGGACACCAGGCAGTACCGAAGTGACCAGTGGTATATTTTGAAATTTTTACTTTTTTTTCTAGAAAGAACCTCTTGAAAAAGAATAAGGCTTTCAGGTCAGAGGTGGTTAGAATTTTAACTCTACTACCTGTACGTTCCTGAGCAAGTGACAACTTCTGAGCCTCAGTTTCTTCATTCTGCAAGGGGACAATGATACCCATGACACCCCTCTGATAGAGTTGACCATGGGTTAAAATGCATACATGAAGCATCTAACACAGCACCTGGCACAAAGTAATCACCTACTAAATATGAGTTCCCTTCCATTTCCACAAGAATATAGATTAAATAACCTGGAAACACTGACTAATGACTTTCCTTGGTAAAAATTGACCTAATTTATCTCCTAGAGGCACTCCAATCACCCTGTTTTTGCATACGAATTTGGGACAGTATTTTTCTTCCTATTTGGCTGAAAGCCTGTTTATCTTTCTAAACTGTAACTAGGGGACATGATCATTCTGAATGTGAAGACAGAATTTCTGACTGAAATGGCAGAACCCTCACTGTTGGTTTTCTAGGTACAACAGGTTTTCCATAATCCCAAGGGGAAATCTAGCTTGCCTAGATTGGGTAGGTAGGGGGTAGGCCCACTAGGGGTGGGGGGGAGGGGCTCTGACCTGGAGGCACCAACCCTGAATCTGGCTGCTTAAGCCCATAGAATTTCAGCAGAAAAGCATCAACCAGTTGTCAACTTTGACAACACTGTCAAAGAGCTGGGGCCTTTGAACTGAAGCTACACAGCCCAGAAAATGTAGGAAAAGTAGAGCTGGAGCTCAGACAGTCCTAATGAGGTGGGTTGGTGGTCAAAACCTCATTTGCATTCATTTCACTCATTATTATGTGGCATTAAGGAAATTTTCTGCTGAGCAGAGTAACCTTGACATGTTATTTCCTGTGCTCTCTGGGTATACGCAAAGCATTATAAGAAGTAATGATTCCCAAAGAGCCCATCTAATCTGACAATTTTCATCAGCCTCCAAAAAGAAATTTTATCTTTTGTCCATTTCTCCTGGGTTAGTTTTTTTGTTGTTTTGTTGTTGTTGTTGTTTTTTAGTGTGTTCCTATAAAAAGAGAGAACAAGATCTATAACCTTCAACAATGTCCTTGCAAAAGTTAGACGTGTGACGTAAATACGATCTTTCACTCATCTTAACTACCACTCAGCATTTCTCAGCGGGTGATTTAAATATTCACTGACCCAACTCTCCTCTTTGTCTAAATCATGGTAATCTCCAGGCAACCCCTCTGAGTTTGGCCTAAGAACCACAGGCACTAGACTATCAGGATCAAATGGCATGAATCTAGGTAGCCAGTTCCTAACTACTCTAATCTCAATTAATTTTGAGTCCACATTTGTGAACGTGGGTTATGAGGGACATGGGAATAAAACTCTGATTCTGGCTGTTTACAAACTTTGTGCGATATGAGTGAAATCTACTATCCAACTTTTACCTGAAAACATCTTTTAAAACTACTTTTCAAAAAAAAAGATACTGAGGGCGCCTGGGTGGCTCGGTTGGTTAAGCGACTGCCTTTGGCTCAGGTCATGATCCTGGAATCCCAGGATCGAGTCCCGCATCGGGTGCTCAGCAGGGAATCTGCTTCTCCCTCTGACCCTCCCCCCTCTCATGCTCTCTCTATCTCATTCTCTCTCTCAAATAAATAAATAAAATCTTAAAAAAATAAAATAAAAAATAAAAATAAAAATAAAGATACTGAAAAAACTTAAAAAAGAAAAAAGATTGAAATATGATTGAAATGTTTTATAGTAAAAATTAATCAAAACAGTAAAATTCAGGGATGCCTGGGTGGCTTGGTCAGCTGAGCACCTGACTCTTGATCCAGTAGTGAGTTGAAGCCCTGCGTTGGGCTCCATATAAAAACAAAACAAAACAAAACAGTAAAACTCAGCACAAAATCATACTTAATTATTCATCATTAGCAACAGCAAGACTACCAATAAGATGATGGTACTCATTAGCATAGCCAATCACAATGGGTTTAATAAAGATTTAAATTAAAAAGCCATATAAATTTCAGGGCACCTGCGTGGCTTAGTCGGTTAAGCGTCTGCCTTCAGCTCAGGTCATGATCCTGGGGTCCTGGGATCCAACCCCAAGTAGGTCTCCCTGCTCAGTGGGGAGCCTGCTTCTCTCTCTCACTCCCTCTGCCCCTCCCCCTGCTTGTGTGTGCGCACTCTCTCTCTCTAATAAATAAATAAAATCTTTTTCTAAAACAGCCATATAAATGAGAACAAAGATTTGAGAACTCAACACAATTTTTTAAATGTCACATGACTTTCAGATTTATCTTTAATATTGATAGACTGTACATTTCAGCTTCAAAATAAAGAAAAAGATTCTGTTTTCTAGCCCTTCAAAAGCTATTGTTATTCTTCCTCCCTACTCTGCCCCTACTTCTCTGTAATCATTCTTTAGCAATCTTCTGAATTCCTTTCCATTCCATTAAAGGCTCCAAGGAACTATTTCTCTCTCACATCCCCCCCCACACACTCTGCCTCCATGTCAACAAGCTTTATTATCTATCCCAGGGAGGAAAACATTTGCATCAACAATCCAAAGCAATAGAACATGCCAAACCTTTGACTTTTAGTATCAGAATATACTATATAGGTTTTGGGGTAACTGAGCCTTCCTAATAATAGTTTCAAAAATAATGTTTAAATGCACTTTATCAATTTTTTATGCACCACGTGACAGGAGGAGGAGCCCACATATTAGAGCATGAGATGGTAAGAATTTGAGATTTTAAATTTGCTACAATGGATACACAAAGTTGATTTGACAGGGGACCAAAAAAAAAAAGCATGAGTAGCCCCAGGGTCTTCCCCAAACCACTCCCTGCTTCCATATAAGGAGGAAGTTACCTTAACTTCCAGATCCATTCCTAGACCTTTATTGCACAAAACCAAGCTAATAGAGGAAGAAAGAAAATTAAAATGTCCAAAAGGCTATGTTGATCTACATAATGAAGAACTAAGCAAAGAAGGGAGAAGGAAGAGATAAGCGACTTCATGTAGGTTCAGCTGGGTAAAGACCCAGGGCAGTAGCTTGTACTGGGGGAGAAGAGAGACTTTGGAGCAACTACAATTTTGGGAAGATACTTTGAGAAGGAAAAAATAGGATTTTTAAGAAGCCCTGCATTTTCAGGAAAGACAGCAAGAGTGCTTTAGTTTATTTATAATTATTATTTGTTGGTCTGTTATTCATTGAATGAGATTCCATGCTGGACTGGACCCTGAGATGATTATCCCCTTATCTACATAATAACAAGTGTCAACAAAGATTCAAATTACCAGATTAGTTGGCAACCATTGATATGGATGTGTGTGTATATGTGTGTATTGTTCTTTTAACAAAGCTTGCTCCTCTCTCCTATTAGATATACTCCGCCTTTTGTAAAATAAGAATAAAAAATACAGAGCGCTACATAGTGTGACAAGATATACTCACTAAAGTTTACTTCTTGAGTCAAGTCATTGCTTTGGCCAAACCAGGACGTGTGGCCGTCAGCGCCCGCTCTTTGCGCCCTGTCACTCCTGCCCGCCCGCAGGATGGCCCACAAGCAGATCTACTACTCAGACAAGTACTTCAACAAGCACTATAAGTACCAGCATGTCATGTTACCCAGAGAACTTTCCAAACAAGTCCCGAAAACCCATCTGATGTCTGAAGAGGAGTGGAGACTTGGTGTCCAACAGAGTCTAGGCTGGGTTCATTACATGATTCATGAGCCAGAACCACATATTCTTCTCTTTAGAAGACATCTTCCAAAAGAGTAACAAAAATGAAGTCTATCTGGGGATCGTCAATTAAATCTTTTTCAAATTTAATATATAGGTGTATATAAGGTAGTATTCAGTGAATACTTGAAAAATGTACAAATTGTTGATCCATACCTGTGCATGAGTTGTATTCTTCACAGCAAGAGAGCTCAGTTAAATGCAACTGCAAATAGTTACTATAAGGTGTTTAAGATAAAATTTCTTCTAGTCGGTTTTTCTCTTAATAAAAGTGCCAGTTTGACTTTACCTGTTACTTTTGTTAAATAAAGTTTGTATGTTGCATTTAAAAAAAAAGTTTACTTCTTGAAGCAGATAGAGGATTGAGACCTTTTATCTACAATGCCCTCAATGCAGAATGTACTGCATGCCTTGTTCCCTTCACTGAGACTGAGAGGCAAAGAAGTCCCAGCTGCCAATTCTGCCATCTCCAGCTGCACCAGTCCCAGATTACTTTAACTATTATTAATTACTGGCACATCAAACTCATTATCCCATACCAGTGCATCTTAATAGCATGGCTAAGAACCATAGATATAAACCTATTTGCATTAGGCAACCAAAGAATCCATTTGAAAACCAAAAATTTCTATAGAGACTGACTCTATTGGCCGAAGAAACAATCCCCAAAAAGCAGGGCCAGACAGTGCTAATCAAGCTCAGTGCTGACCTTTCCAAACTCCAAGGCTAGTCTTGCACACCTCTCCAGCCTAAGGGGAATTTAAGGCCCAATACTGTCTAAAGCATGGTAGAAAGAGCACTAGACTCACAGAGAACTGGATTCAATCCAAGCTCTGTCATCCTCTTAAGAGGCAACACAGGGTGGGAGGTTGTACAAAGAGATGAACTAGACAGACTGGGTTCAAACCCCAGCTGCCTCACTTACTCTTCTTGTGACCTTGGGCAAAGCACTTCACCCTTTTGTGCCTCATTTTCCTCACCTATGAAAAAAGGATAATAATATTTACTTATCAGGGTTTGCTGTGAGAATTAAATAAGACACATGTAGAAGCTCAATAAAGGTTAGTTGCTGCTGTGTGGCCTTGGGCAAGTCACTTAACATATCTGGATTTCGGTTTCCTCATTTGTAAAGTAATGGGGATGGATAACATAATTTCAAAGACTCTTGACAATACAGAACTCTAAGAAGATGTCAGATCCCAACAGGGAATAATAGACATAAGGAACAAACAACCAAGGAAAATTTGGCATGAGATGTTGGTTGATTCTTTTTTTTTTTTAAGATTTTATTTATTTATTTATCAGAGAGAGAGAGAGCACATAAGCAGGGGAAGTGGGAGAGGGAGAAGTAGGCTCCCCACTGAGCAGGGAACCCCATGTGGGACTCGATCCCAGGACCCTGGGATCATGACCTGAGCTGAAGGCAGACGCTTAACCAACTGAGCCACCCAGGCATCCCGAGATTTTGGTTGATTCTTATCAGAATGGTCAAGGAAGAGGCAGTGAGAGACCAAGCCGATTGGAAGGGTAATCATCACCCAGGTGTCTAAAGGAAGTGGACATTTCCCATAGTCAGCTGGGCACGTGGAGCAGCTCTCACTCTCCTCACTGAGGCTATCATCCCCACAGACTGAACCAATGGAAAGAAAGAAAGGTGAAAAAAATTTTTTAAGACTGAAAGAAGTAAATTCTATAAAAAACAATTTTTAAATGGAACAAAAAAACCAGTCTAAGGTGAGGTTCTTATGCTGGTTCCATCACTAACTTGGTTTCTAATTTTACTTTGGCTAACCGGGAAACTCATAGTCAATTTACTGTTAATTTCTACTAACTCTATGAAAGCTATATATTGCCACCATAACTCCATTCTCCCTTTCACTTGGTCATTACACTTTATTTTCCATGATCACAGCATTGGTTGTATTTTAGATTTGCCTATTTCATTGTACCTATTCTTAAAATCCACTTGAAATCCTTTATGAAACAAGGCAGGGTATTAAATAAGTAGAAATCATTTTGCAAGTCGCTCAATTACTTTATACATCATCTTTCTACATATAAAATAAGTATTTGGGACTCAATGTCCAATATTCCCTTTAGCTCTAATCCTGTTAATTCTAATCTTTTCGTTTCTAAAGTTCAAAGTCCATATTAGGTTGCCTTTATAGAGCTTTGACTTACTGTATATAAGTAGCACTGGGTTCTCCAATGTGTTTTAAGTTTCCTTATGCTTTTATGCTAAGATGATTGTCAGTAGTAATAATGATTTTTAAAGACTCATTTTGTAGATTCCCTTCCATCCTACTAGGCATTCCATTAGTATCCTAGAATTGGATTTATAATTCTAACTAACATTTGAACGGGGCTTAACATTTATATAGAATTTATCAACGTGATTGAAAGTTTGAAATTCTCATTTTGATCTTCAGCAAACCTCTGTGATAAGTGAAGCAGGAATACATCTCCACTTTATAGATGAGGACAATACCAGATGAAATAAATAGTACCCCTTTTTACAGATGAGGAAACAAAAATACAAAGATACTAAGTGACTTGCTCAAATTACACAGATAATGACTTGCACAGGGACTTGAACCCTAATCCTCTGACTCTGAACCCTTGACCCTCTCCAACCATCTAGCATTAAGTCTTTACCTTCGATGCCCTCAGAAGCCACCAAAGGGAAAAGCTGTGGGGATCAACTTAGAATCCCAGGAGCTAGTAATGATGACAAACTTGCTTCCTGGAGAGCTGAGCCTGTGACGGTTGGCTTCAGTCCCAGGCTTTCTGGGAGTCCTGGGGAGCTGGAATTATTGAGGAAACATTTTGATGGTACCTCCTGAAGCCATAGCCAATTCTAGAATTTGCTACTCTGCTTGGGAAAAGAAAGTCTGAACCTTATTTGGATTCCTGGGGGGGCTCCTTGGGTCTTGTTGCCTGAGCCAAGAAATAAAGCAAATTCCTAAGAGGGGTGGACAGGGGACTTGGGGCCCTGCATCAAGAAGTCATGAGTAGAAAGAGCTTCTCCCAAAGGTACTCAGAGGCTTGGTATCCTAGGTGAGGATGAATTTGCCTCATGAAAGCCCCCTGTCCATCTAGCACTTCAAGAGTCTATCTAGTACTGTCTCCTAGTCAATCTTCCACATTCACTACTCCAACTCTGTGCCTCTCTATGCAGACCCTTCAGACTGATATTGAATCCAGCTTGATTCTTGACCCTGGCTTCCCCTGAAACCATGTGCAGATGTCCCTTGTCTGTATTCCCAAAGCCAGTCCTAGCTCCAGAACCCAGCCAGTGCTGTAGAGCCACACCTCTGTTGGCCAGGCAAAGACTGAATACTCTAATGCAGAGCTCTCTAGAGCTTCTACATAGAGATTCAGCAAGGACCCTTGAGGAAGGGGACAAGTTTGGCCATGGAGTGATCAACGCTTTTAGTAATTCAATAGTAAAGTTGACCCTTGAATAACACAGGTTTGAACCACACAGGTCCACTTACATGCAGATTTTTTTTATACATACAGTATTATAAATGTATTTTCTCTTAAAATTGTTAATAACATTTTTTCTCTAGTTTAATTTATTGTAAGAATATAGTATATAATACATATAACATACAAAATATGTGTTAATCAACTGTTTATGTTATCAGTAAGGCTTTCAATCAACAGTAGACTATTAGTATCTAAGTTTTGGGCAAGTCAAAATTTACACCCAGGTTTTCAACTGTGTAGAGGGTTGGTACCCCTAACCACTACACTGTTCAAGGGTCAACTATACTTACTGAGTGCCTGTGCTATGCAGGAACTACACTAGGTACTTGGGCTATAGCAAAGAACAAGGCCTACCTGGGCCCTATCCTCACAGAGCTCAGAGCTCCCCTCTGACCTGCTGATATTCTGCTTACTTACCCACTTCTGGCAGCAGTTTTAGCTTCCAGAGCAGCTTGCATCATACCAATTCTGATATAGGCAAAAAAAGAGGACTATACACTCATGAACCCACACCACTGGAATAGCAATACCATACCATACCATACCACTGGAATAGCAATGAATGAGTACAACCAAGGTTCATTCTAACCCTTCTACCTGATTCCCATTCCAGTTCATGCATTGCTTCCCTGGGATATCCATGATCTATGGGTTTCTCCTGTATATATTCATCAATGACTTCAAGTTGCTTCTCTTATACAAAGAAAGAAAATATGATAGACAATAAATACCCTAGGGCTATTCAGTGTAGTACAGGTTGAACCTGATCTTTCCACTGGAATAAGTGGAAGTAATTTAGCTCATTGGAGTATTTATGACAGCAAGAAAAAACGTAACTCATGAAATCGTATTTATTTTCCATTAATCCTAAAACATCTCTCCCCAGATTGAAACACTCAAAACCAAAACTCATAGTCACCTTCAGGCCATATAATTGATTAGAAAGAGGTATTCTTGAATCATAATGTTGATTCCCTGAAGGGTAAAACAAGGAGACAGACTACTCACTTATTTTTTTTAATATTTTATTTATTTGAGAGAGAGAGAGTGTGTGTTTTGGGGGAACAGCAGAGGGAGAGGGACAAACAGACTCTGTGCTGAGCCTGGAACCTGACACGGGGCTCGACCTCACGACCCTGAGATCAAGACCTGAGCTGAAATCAAGAGTCAGGCGCTTAACCAGCTGAGCCACCCAGGCACCCCCAAACTATTTACTTATTAACAGATCCCAAGATAAGGCTTCTCTCATCTATGACCATGGATACTGGTTTCTCTGAATCCTGCAAAGCTTCTAATGTCTAACTTAAATTCCTCCAAATACCATTTAATCCTTACTCTCTCTTTTTTTTTTATAAAGATGTTCCCCCTTATATTTTTTTTAAAGTAGACTCCATGCTCAGCGTGGAGCCCAATGCAGAGCTTGAACTCATGACCCTGAAATCAAGACCTGAGCTGAGATCAAAAGTCAGACACTTAACCAGCTGAGCCACCCAGGTGCCCCTAATCCTTACTCTCTTATGCTACCCTCAGTGATATTAGATTTTGGAAATCAAATGGACATCATCTAGATAATACACCTTAATAACCAAGAGTTTGATTTAGCATTTTTAAATTCCAAAATTATTTTTATTTTTAATTGGTTATTTCATGGTTTTTATATTTACTACAATCAAATGTATCTCACTTTGTAGAATAAGCACATCCCAGAAGGCTTATAAAGTGCATCTTTCCCCTGACATTCATATAAAACCAATCCCAAGACAAAAGAAAATCACCTTTAATGATGCAGAGATCTTTTTTTAATCACACATTTAAAGGAGAATTTTTTATGAAACAATACACACATGAATACTAAAGTTTCTTTTGTTTGGCAGAATCACTTCTAGAGTTAAAGGGAAAACAGCAATTATAGCTTAAGAACAGAACATCCTAGATTAAAAATTCATTCATTCAGTTTTTATCAAATCTCCTTGCCATCATTTTACAAAAGAATAACAGGAAACTCTCCTTGGGTACTCAGACCTTGTTTCCTAGTAATTGATAGAGGGTGCAGGCTTTTAGGAATAAGGAATTGAGCTAAGACTGAGGACAGTACAGATTGTGATTCCAAATACCATGGGAAGTGGATCAATAGGCAATTATTAAAAAGTGGGCCTCCCTCTTACGTGTACATAGTGTTATCTGTTAGCCAATGTAAAGTTAGGCTCTGGACATCATTTAATAATTCCTTTAATCAGTCAGAATCCATATATATCCATAAGGGTCGAGAAGAGGAGGCAGAACAGGTTAAGAACAAAGTAACCGTCTAGTAAAAGGAGGCAAAAATGTAGAGTGTTGTGAGTCAGGTTGTAGAGTATACAGGAGTTCAGCACCTATCCAAAGACACCAATTACAATGTGTGTGTGTGTGTGTGTGTGTGTACACACATGCACATGCAAACAACAATGTAACAACATCATGACTTTGCTAGGGGTTGGTACAGATTAAATCAGAAGAAAAGATAAGGAGAAGAAGCAAAATACATATCAAATATTCAGCATATTTGCAATTACATAAAAGCAAAGGAAATTCACCGAACTTTAACTATGGCTATTTCTATGATTGTGGATGGTTTGTCTTTGCACTTTTCTGTATTTTCCTAATTTCTATAGTAAGCATGCATCTTTGACTTCCATATATAATGAGGAAATATTTTGTTTAAAAAAAGAAAGAAAAAGTTTGAGATAAAGGAAAAGCAAGCAAAGGGAACAAAGGGAAATTCTCCTGGGAGGACTAATAAAAGGAAAACTTGATTAAGAAGCTAGAAATGGAGATAGAAGAGAAAACATTAAAATCCACCTGAGAGGCTGCACCTAAAGTGAGGTCAGGTTGGGCTTAAAAGCAGCTCTAGAAGTGACACAAAACAGGGGCTGTTAAAGCAATGGACTAGTTAGTAAGGTTCTTAGCTATAATTTACCCACCCCAAATTGCCTCACACTGTAATAAAACATAGAGTTTGGAGCTAAATTACCAACTGAATGTGCAACTCAAGAACCACTTTGGAAGAGGACATTGAGAAGTAGAAGAGAAAGATAGCCATCTCAACAGGTGCCCTCTAGAGGGGACATCCCCCAACGCCAATGGGGAAAAGGCCATGGCAAATGCATCTTGAGAACAGATTGGTGGGAACCCCAAGTCAGTTACTGAAACGTATGGCCCAGAGCAATAGCTCCCAACCCCCAGAGACACAGCAGGAGCAATGCATTCCCAAAGGCAGACCCAGGTGAGGGGTAGAAAAGACTGTAGAGTACTCAGTGTGAAAGCTGTCATCCAAGCCTGCTTTTCCCAGTGACTGCAACACAATCCAGGCTATGACAACCTGAGAGTAAATCTCTAAGGGATGTACATGAAGTACATGATGAGAGGGAAATAGTTCATGCCGGTTCTCAGCCTTTCTCTTCCTTCCATGCTTAAGAGAATTCTGTCTTGACCCTCTTCACCCCACCCCCTAGACAGGATTGGTTCTGCTTGGCTAAATAAGCTCTCTTAGACCTTGTAATGCAGAGGAAAAGAGCTGGTGAGGATGACAAGAGGCAGAGGGGCGAGAACTGGTACAGTGGATGCAGAGTTTTTGGAGGGAGGCTGAGGTGAGGGCGATGGGGGAACTGCTTCAATGTAAGAGAAATGGATGGAAGAGAAAAGGAGATGTCAAAGATATATTACTATGGTCTCCTTATCTCCCCTTGCAGAGTTGAAGAAAGTCAAGAGCTGAGACCTTTGGAATTTATTTTTAAATGACTGGATGGTATTATTTTAACCACAACAGTGTTCTGAGACCGTCCCATGAGAGTGCAGGCTTAAAAAAGACTACACATTGATGAGGCACACCTCATTCCCACAGGAACCTTGGGGCTCAGGGGTGAAGCTAACTAGAATCCAATAAAACCACAGCAAACATTTACTTCCTAATGTTCTCATGTGTGTTGGCTAAAATAAGGGTCTTTAGCCCTTAGTGTTTCCCCCTGGGATTTTTTCCTAACAGAATTGTCCCTGAAGCTTCTAACTCTGAAAGCTGCTCAAATTTCTCTGACAGTACAGAAGGTATAAAAGCATATCATGTTGGAAGTGACGGGGGAAAAAAATGATAATATCTTCCCTAAGTTTGAGTTGCACAGAAATGTCTACTCTGGGTATGTTTTAAAGGATGAATGACCAAATCTGAAATATTCTTTGTATCTAGAGCATGATGCTTGACAATTTGATACCTTGGTTCTCTAATGAAAGCAAGGCTCCCTTTAATGAAATTAATTGTATTTGGCATAAGAAGGAATAATGAACCATTCTCTGCACACCACGATGGTACTACTAATCTTATATCCACAGTCATTGGCATATATATAAGATGCACAACAGGACCTGCTGGGGGTCATGAGAACTTAATAGTAAACCCTGAGCCTTGGTAAACACTTAAGAGCTACATGGTGACAAATGACTTCCATGATATGGTGCAGAAATATTCACTGCCATGGCACAATCTAGGACAAAGATAGTAAGAATGTGGTGTGTGTGCTACCACCCCACCTCCAGTGACCATGGCAGACATCATTAATCAATCAATAGAATCTGTCCTGCTGTACCAGAAACCTTTTCATTCACTCCCAATGGATCAGAGCTGGCACGTGAGATGAAATTTATTTGCCATTCCTAGTCTATGGGATGGTTAGGGCCAAAATGTCAATGCGGGCATGAGTGTGCAAAGATCCCACCCCAGGGGCACACAGGGGTATTGGAATTGGTGGTGCAGAGATAAAGTGACAGCAGAACTGACCTTCTGCAAAGGGCAACAGGTAACAGAAAAGGCCCCCTGCCTAATCCCCAAACCTCTCCTATTTCACCTGTTGGTTTTTAGGTAACGAAGGTATTTTCAGAAAAGAGTAACTTTTTGAGCTATTGTCTTTTATAAACACCTTGGCTCAAATTAATTTTTCACATCAACAAATCAGAAACCCAGAAAGACTCTGAAGGATGAGGCTTCAAGCTGGATCAGGTTTGAAGAGGCATATGATTAGGGATTAAAGAAGGTGCAAAGGGCTAGGTACAAAACACTACTTCCTCCCACAGCTCTCAGGAGGGTCAGCCCTATAGCCAGTAAACTGAGCATCAGATCCTCAAATAAGGAACAAAATCCCATAGTAAATAACTAAGGGAAAACATTTGATTAGGGCTTTATCTTTAATAAATGAAATTAAAATTTAAGAAAATAAGTTTATCTCTACTTTTTAAATTAGATTCTAATGGGCACAACTATGTACTAAGTTTGAAGAACTCAAATAGTTGAGTTTGAACAACTAAAATATGATAGGAGACATAACTTTTTTAACAAAAAGAGTATAATAGCATTATGTAATATCCTTCACTTCATGGTTAATTTGTGCTGTAAGATCATACAGAGGGTAACTTCTCAAAATACTCAAGGACATATTAATTTACCATTATCAATACCTACCTTTGCTATTCAAATCATTTGCTTTGAGGATCTATGATGTCATAACCCTTATTGGTTTTCTCTTCAGTTGTGACTTACCTGACTATCCCAAACCTCATTTGTATGTGATCTGAGCAACATCATTTTCTTCAACCTCATGAAATCCTTAAATGTTTGTAAGAGTGACAATTTCACTTCACAATCTATTTACATTGAGTTTGCATTTTCACTGTCAAAGTTTACAATATTCATCAGTAAAGATGACTGGAAAAATATGTTGTGAGGTGAGACGAGTCAGGCTGGTACTAAGCAGGATAGATACTTGCCAGGAGACAAATATAACAATATTGAATATTTTCATGTGATAATAAATTGTTGCTGCTCCATGAAATCATGTATTGGTTATGACTGAAATCCTAAACACTCAGCTATTCTGGATGCCTGTAATTATGCCACCTTCCTCCCTGGGCCACAGATGATTGGATCAGAGATAGACAGTGACCCAACTAAACCAATCATCTCTTTCCTGGCAATCTGGGATTGAGACTCAGTTACATGTATAGAATAGTGACCTCTCAACTTTTTTGATTATACATCCCTAACAGTAAAAAGATTTAACTACACTTTCCATAAATAGCTTTTTATTTATAAATTATATTCATAATTACATTTATTTGTAAATTACATGAATATAACTTTTAAATCTTTCATTTTATATATGAATGTAAATATTTTAATATTTTAAATTTATGACTAATTTTTTAAACTTTTTATTCATTAAAATATTAATAAAATATTTAAATTTTTGAATGATATTCATTTATTATTCATTGTTTTAAGAGACTTTTTCAACTCTATGATCTAAAAATTCATGTTGGATGCTATGTTCATATATAAAAGTTGGTTTTAATGGCTGCATAGCTGAAAACCTACCTCATACAGACAATAGGTCCAGGTGGAAGAAAAGATATTTTCAACATTATGATTTTTTAATCCCAACAACCAACTATGGAAAGGCCTTTGTTGAAATTGGGCTCATAAATACCAAGGCATCTCTGAAGTCAATCAGTTCTTACAAACTAATCACACCCACTGACTTTCTCTTCTGGAAACTTTCATACCAGTTAGAAAACTCTGGTTTTTGAAGTACAGAACTATCCAGGTTTTGTGGTTGAGATACATTGTTTTCAACCACAAAATCATATAATGAGAGAAACATTTCTAAATATCCATTTTCAGGATGTTTCTCCATAGCAAGAGTTCTTTTGAAAAGCAGATATTTTCTCTCATTGATAAAAATATCACCCTTGCCTTGAAGAAGCAGAATAAACTTTTTTTAAGTAGCTATTACTGTCACAGAAAAGGTCAGTGAATTTGGAATAGTTATTGAAAAATAAAAATGTATAATACATCTTTAAAAAGGACCATTCTTTTGTCACAAGATGACCAGAAAACATCTTGTGATATAAAAGATTTTCACAGCCATATCCTTTCTTTTTACAAAGTTTGGGATGATTCTACTATTAAAGCCCTTGTTTTTATCAAGTTAACCACTTAAATGACCTCCTGTGGCACTTTGTACCCTTCTGGCTTCAACTCTTTCCTACACAAAATTGAATATGAATAACAGTGAATGAATTTCACATGTGGTGCTAACGCTCTAATCCCACCCAGAATTATTTTTTATTCTAATCAAAGAAACTGTTCTTTTTTTTTTTTAAGATTTTATTACTTATTTGAGAGAGAATGAGAGAGAGAGAGAGAGAGAGAGAGCATGAGGGGGGGAGGGTCAGAGGGAGAAGCAGACTCCCTGCTGAGCAGGGAGCCCGATGTGGGACTTGATCCCAGGACTCCAGGATCATAACCTGAGCTGAAGGCAGTCGCTTAACCAACTGAGCCACCCAGGGGCCCCAAATAAACTGTTCTGTTAGTGGTTACACATAGGTATAAAACATTATTTTATTAAAGAACTCATTTCCCATGTGACTATGGCTGACAGTTGCAAGTCCTGTGCAGTGTGTTCAAACACAGATACCTCATACCTTGGATGTCCAGTTTCGCTGGGTTATTTTGCCAGCAGTAGACAGTATGTGTGAATATTTGTCCATCATCAGGAATCCAAAGGCCACATATCCGACCTTTCCCCTTCACCAAAAGAAAGAAGCTGTTTTATTAACAATAGATACAGACAAGAAAGCATCAATTATAATGACAAGAAAGTGCCCAGAAAAAAGCAAGTGAGAAAAAGGATGATCATTGATGGGGTTATTTAAACCCTTTCTCCGGATCAGAGCTACTCTGCAGCAAATGCAGCAAATCACTCTGAAGAGCCCTGAAAATGGGTTATTTTAGCTCCCTAGTCAGGATCTAATGCACCTGAATGAAATGTACCTTTAAAAAAAAAAAATCCCTTTTCTGTGTCTTTTGTTCTCAAGGAATATCACAGTAATGAGCTGGATACCCAAAGTACAGTTATTATTTCTAAATGCTCAAATGGCTCGGCCTACATATGCTCTCAAAATATTTGAGTCACTGGAGAAAATTAAGAAAATATACTAGTGGATTAGAAGGGATTTCCAAAGAAATCATATTTTCACCTCAAATCAAAACCTCTTAGCCTGCCATGACTACAAACTTTTGCTCTTATTGTCACCATATGTGCAATATTTTGGATGTTTTCACTGATATAAAGATCTGTAATTTAATTCCAAATAACTGAATAGAAATGACATTTACCAAATTAAAAGAAAGCACAATCTCCATTGCACTCTTCATACAAACACCTTTCAGTCTTAAAATTTAACAAGCTCCTCTGATCGCAAATGGAATTTAAACGAGAACCTAGCATGACATCTCTAGTGGGTGGGTCTTTCCTTGCCGTCACTGAGTAAGTGGAGTCTTTGGTAAAGGTTATCAATCCTATATATATTTATTAGCAGTACTGCTTTCTGTTCCTTAGGATCTTTACTTCTCAAGCCTATTTGGAGGTGAGAGTATTCAAGTCAGCAGACATGTGTTGAGCTCCTGCTCTGTACAATGACTCGGTCTCAGTTCTGTGAGGGCTTCAAAGAAGAGGTCCCCACCTTCAAGAGCTCCCTCAGGGAAGACGAGGTAAGTTCATTGTTTAAAAAAAATGCTGGGAAGTGGTGCCTGCGTGGCTCAGTTGGTTAAGTGACTGCCTTCAGCTCAGGTCATGATCCTGGAGTCCCGGGATAGAGTACTGCATTGGGCTCCCTGCTCAGCAGGGAGTCTGCTTCTCCCTCTGACCCTCCCCCCTCTTATGCTCTCTCTCTCTCTCTCAAATAAATAAATAAATAATCTTTAAAAAAATGCTGGGAAACTCAATGATATAAGAGTTACTAAGTATTCAAAGCTCAGTTCCAAAACTCTAAATTATTAAATTGTAACATTTAATTAGCTGAATAATCCAGGCTAATAGCTAAATCCTCACTTCTCCTTAGATCAAAACTAGTTTTTATAGGTTTCCAGTACAGACATAAAACATATAAAGCGGCAGAAAAGACAAAAGGGATAAGTATACATAAGTGTAACTGGGCTTTTAACCCCTGAATAAATATTACCTAACTCTGCTTGGCATTGTGAAAAGGCACAAAGTAGAGGAGGAGAGAGATTCAAAGGGGCTGGATTTTTTAATGACAGGACCTCAAAGATAGCACTGAGTTTGAGTCATCAGGATCCACTGTCTGGTTATGGATCAGTCAGATCCAGATACTGGACCCAAGATGAGTGACCTCTTAGTGGTAAGTTCACACTAAATGGACTGGACCAATTCCTAAACCCCAAAAGCCAACCCCTCAATCTTCATTCAAAACATGACTTATTCTAAAACAAATTTAAGGTTACTTAGAAATATGTAAACATGTTACAAGAGAAAATAAGTCCAAAATAAAAAGATAAAGCAAAGAGCAAATAAAAGTAGGAAAGCGGGGCGCCTGGGTGGCTCAGCTGTTAAGTGTCTGCCTTCGGCTCAGGTCATGATCTCAGGGTCCTGGGATTGAGCCCCACGTCAGGCTCCCTGCTCCGCGGGTAGCCTGCTTCTCCCTCTCCCACTCCCCTTGCTTGTGTTCCATCTCTCGCTGTGTCTCTCTCTGTCAAATAAATAAATATAATCTTTAAAAAAAAAAGTAGGAAAGCAAAATGGCATTGGGAGTGAAGTCAGCCCACAAAGTAGAGCAGTATATTCCTCCTTGAGTAGCCTCCTCATTGCTGGAGTAAAGAGGCAAACACAGTGAGTTACATGATGCGCTGCCACCATCCTGGTATAAAGAAAACAAAGAAGTCAAACAACAATCAGAAGATTATCCAGAACAAAGGAAATACAATGGGTAGAAAGAAACACTCCCCCTAACTCTAGGAAAACTTGATATCTTGTTCCCCAAGCAAGACCCACAGCCCAGTGACACAGTTACTGAGTCTGCACACTCAGCGTCTCCTCCCGGTTAGTGCAAAAGAGCTGCTTCTGTGTCTGCTTTACTGAGCTCACACTCTCCTTCACTGATATATGAAGTGTCACTGAGGATATGAGGTAAAATTCCATCAACTCCTCATGTTAGTCTTAGACACACTGCGATCCCACCTTTATCTTGAATTTCACCAGACTAACCCTGCAAACTTATCAAGCAAAATATACTAACAACAAACTGGATAGATGATTCCCCCAAAAGGCAGTGGCAATACTCCCAAGTCCATGGAGATCTTGACATAAGTTAAAATGAGAAGAGTGGCCTCTATACAAATTCTCTATAGCAGATCTTATCAACAACAGTAGGACATTCTCAAAGCTTCTGCAGAAAAATGAGCCTGCCCTTTCACATAATAATTCAGACAATGGGAATGTGTTCTAAGGGAGACACGCAAAACAGGGAGGGAAAAAAAAAGTATGTTCAAACATATCCATTGTCAAAGACATCCATGTTGTTTATAACTATTTTTTAAAACTTTGAAACAACCTAAATGTCCAAGAATTGGGAAACTGATAAGTAAACTATTGTGTCAGCCCAATGCTATATTACATATCACTAAAATGATATTTAAGGAAATTATTGTACCATTGACAAAGGCTCATGATACAATATTAAGGCTTTTTAAAGGAGTATAGAAACTTGTGTATACATAAGAATTACAACTTTTGGAGGAAAATTCCTATGCAATGAATAAAAAGGTTGAAAGGAAATCAATCAAATACTAGCAATTGCCTTAGAATGGTGAGGCCATAGGTGATTTTTTTTCTCTTATCTCTTTTCCAAATTTTCTTTTATTGTGATTATATTAGTCTTATTATGCAATATATGTAAACAAACTTAAACATCCAAACTACCTTAAAACTTGTGAAACATATTAAACAGGTCTTTATATTGTTAGCAATAATAGACAATTAGATAGACAGTAATAGAGATCAGGAGAAGCCTCTGTTTATGGAAGAATCTCTCCCTGAGAATCACTTGAAACAAAGAGGAGGTGGGGGGTAAGAAGACTAACAGCAGGGCAAGAAGTCTTGCAATAGTGGGTGGGGGCAAAAACAGATATATATTGAGTGTTCTAGTATTATAACCTTATTTTTCCCTGAAAGTTAATAGGACAGAGGTACAGTTATAGACTCTGTTATTTAAAGTCACTGCTTTTAGACTAGACAATAGTAGATACTGATCATTTCCAAATCTCTCTCCAAGGTCATTTCTCAACATAATCTCCACTAAACCCTCCATGGTATCAAAGTGGGCCAGAAGTCCCTCCTGCCCCCCACTTCCCACCAAAGACTTATTTTGAGGGAGATAAGAGATCTTCATACGTAAAATAAGATAATAAATCTATGATCCTGTCTGACCAAACCTGATTCAACTCGTGACCTTTAAATATCATACCTGTCACTAAAGAGAAAGAAAAAAAAAAAAGTTCTGTCTATCTGTTGCATTTCTACCTGCCCCCCAAAGGCATCTATTTTACATAAGTCTTGAGACTTGACACTATTCACAGAATTTTAAATAGCTCTTGCATTCATTTTCTAGAGCTGTCATAACAAATACCACAGACTGGTGGCTTAAACAACAGAAATTTATTTCTTCACAGTTCTAGAAGTTCAAGTTCAATATGTCAGCCAGGTTAGTTTTTTTTGAAGCCTCCTTCCTTTGCTTGCAGATGGCCATCTTTTTCTGGTGTTTTCACATGATCTTCTTTCATGCATGTCCTAATCTCTTCTTATAAGAATACCAGTCATATTTGGATTAAGGCCCACCCATATGACTTCATTTTCCCCTAAGTACATCTTTAAAAGGCCCTATATCCAAATACACTCACATTCTGAGGTACTAGGAGGTTATGATTTCAACGTGAATTTTGGGGTTCATAGTTCAGCCTATAAGTCCTATACACTGCCTTCTAGAAACATTTCATCTAAACATAAATTAACATAAATGAACAAAAACCAAATTAAGTAAGCACTGAGCTGTGCTGTTTGCAGTGGATTAGCATTAGTATTACGCATTTTACCTTACACTATCTGAATCATGTAATGAACCATGTCATAAAGGAATTCCTAGAGTCATGCTTTTCTGTTTCTGTATCCAACCTCATGACATGGTGCCATGAGCTCTCAGATCCTTCTTGCTGGGCCCTGAACTGATCTTGTTACTGATCTTTGATTCTCCCAGAGTGGATCTTACAAACTGATAAAGAAGACATGATTTTTTTTTAAAGATTTTATTTATTTATTTGACAGACAGAGACACAGTGAGAGAGGGAACACAAGCAGGGGGAGTGGGAGAAGGAGAAGAAGGCCTCCCGCCAAGCAGGGAGCCCGATGCGGGGCTCGATCCCAGGACCCTGGGACCATGACCTGAGCCGAAAGCAGACGCTTAACGACTGAGCCACCCAGGCACCCCAAGAAGACATGATTTAATCACTCCATAAACACTTCTAGATACCTATTGTGTGCACAGGCCCCTTCTCTGCTAGGGGCTATCGGAAACAAAGATGAGACTACCCAGTGGATTTGGTCCCTACCATTAAATGGCCTTCAGGCTGCTCAGAAATAATAGCAGAAGTAAAAAGGCTACCTTCACTACATACACACTTAGGTGTCTACTGGATTCATAGTTATCATAGATGAGACAAAATGATAAGGAAAATAGCCCAAATTTTCAACAAGTAGAAGGACTTGACAGCCTGGCCACAAGCATGTCTCCAGAAGAAATTCCCATTAGTTTTTATGCTTTTCCCTTTCAAAGAACAAGTTACAACACCTTCTCCCAAGTCTCACAGCCTTACCTTTTTAAATACTAATCCTTCCTTTTGACTGCAAAAGCTTTTCACTAATAGATAGCTATCACATCTGAAGCAAATAATTAAAATATGGACTTAAAAGATATTTTTGCCTGCAAACCACTCATTTTCAAAAGCATCATCAAAAAGACATCTGAATTTGTCACTGCTAGGAGGACCTACCTTAATAATCTCAGAGCAAGTTTTCTTTCCCTCCTGCCAATCCAGCATGTCTCCCTCCCCATCCTCAAAAAAATAATTTTCAGAAATAAATTTATGTGTAAATCAAAGTATGCCTATAGCTTGTCATTTCAATTAATAAAGTGACAAACTTTTGTTAAATGCTTCCTCTGTGCCTAGCCATGTTCTAAGTGCTCGGAGACACAAAAGAACCACAAGGAATCTCTCTGGATCCATTTAAAACGTATTGTCATGTTAAAAATGCCTCAAACGTTCCAAAGAAAAAAGAGACAGAACCTCTTCAGGAAATTTTTTTCCTTTGTAAGCCTTTGAAGCTCATGTTAAATACTAAAGAAGAGTTTTTGAAACTTAGATTCTTTAAGGGGAAAATAAAAGGTTGGCCTGCGGTTTGAAAGAGAGGTTGTAACAGCCACTATGAGGCATTCTTTAGGGAAAATAGTGCTTTCAGTGTTTATGAGTTATTCATTAGAGAGGCAGGGTCTGGCTGACACTGTGGGTACTAAGGCAAAACTTTTTTCCTGGCTGGAAGGTAAGAGCTATAAAGCCAGGTAAGGGCTGCCATGTGTTTCTGGAGGGCAATTCTAAATCACAAAAACATAGAGAAAGAGAGAAGAGGAAACATCAGAGATAGGGAAGGCTTTGCTGTTTTGTCCACAAAAGGAAATGACATGTATCAGATGCAGAGCTGCTCAAGGCCTCATCAGTGGAGGTAGGAGGCAAGGAGGAGACCACATTTTGAGAAGACAATCAGAATCAGAACAGCTACCATAATTTTTAAACTCAAAGGCTAGAATGGTAGAGCCTCAAGTCTGCCTCAAATAAAATATTCAGAGTTAGTTTAAGACCTAACTTTGTTAAGCAGATGAGACTGAAAGATACATGATTAATTGAAATAGATTATAGGCATCCCTGACTTTGCACTGTTCCAACATGTATAAATTTCAGTTATCATGCTTTAGTTAAATTAACACCAGCCATTCAACAAAACAGTTACCACCATTCAAATTTCAGTTACCAACATATATTAATTGTGAGTCATCACATAAAGTGCAAACTTTTGCTGCTAACCTTCAGCCCACAAATCACTACATAGCAGATGGACAGCATGATCAGTGACCAGTGACATCACTTCTTTCAAAGTTTGTCAGTAATGAAACACCGAGCATTTGTTATTCATCTCTTCCACAGACAGAAAAGAGTACAGTTGCATTGCCTCCTTGCCCCCCACTGATAAATTCATGTAATATTTTACAACAAGGATTAAAGTGCCACAAAGAGACAAAAAGTGATAATGCTGGAAGTGAAATTGGATGCGATTAGATTTGAAAAATGGTAACAGAAAAGCAAAGACAGGATGAGATCTAGGCTTTCATGAAGCTGCGGTATAAACTATGTTGATAAAATATAATGAATATAAAAAACAAGGTAGAGGTGCCTGGGTGGCTCACTTGGTTAAGTAGCCAACTCTTGATTTCGGCTCAGGTCATGATCTCAGGGTTATGAGATTGAGCCCTAGGTCAGGCTCTGCGCTGGGCATGGAGCCTGCTTGAGATTCTCTCTCTCCCTCTCCCTCTGTCCCTGCCTCCTCCCTCTAAAAAAAAAAAAAAGAAGAAAAGAAATAAAAATTAAAAAATTTTTGAAAAAAAGGTAAAATTTCTCTAACATATTTTAGTTCAAATTGTGGTAGAAACAGAAAGCCAATTATGGTTGAATGGAGCACACCTACGTTGGACTGAAGGCTGCAATCAACGATAATCCAAATTAGTTCAATTAGCATTCAAGCCAAAGTGTTAACATTAGCTGCCATATTGAAAGAAAAATGTAATTATAGCGAGACTGGAAAAAAGCCTTTTATTGCCAGTGAAGATTAGTCCCACGGTTTCAGATGTCGGCATAAATTGATTAATGTTAAACTATATGATTAAGTAGCTAGCACAAACAAGGATGCTGCTGTGAAATTTGAACCCAGATTGCAAGGATTAGTTAAGGCAGGTAGTTATGATGCTCTCAAACATGAAAGGGGCTATGACAAAAGCATGAGGACATACCAGAAGAAGTGACACTGACAAAAAACAACAAAAACAACAACAAAATACAAGTTAAAGGAACTCTCAAAGGTATTTCACAACATTGGAAGCACAAAGAATAAAATATTGAAAGCTGATCCAAACTTAGAAAGGATTATGACCATTTGCCAAGGCATAATATTGATATAAGCTACAGCACGGTTATATATACCTTGAAATATTATACTAAGTGAAAGAAGCTGGTCACAGAAGACTACATATTATATGATTCCATTAATATGAAATGTCTAGAATAAACAGATCTATAGACACAGAAAGTAATGACTGCCTACAGATTGGGAGGGCAGGGTATGGAATTGGACGGTGATAGCTACAGGGTACAAAGTTTAAGCCATCTGTTTAAATATATCAGAGACAGAGACCTGTCAAAATAGCCAGGATCTGAAGGGCCAAGATTTCAAAGAAAATAGTGAGTCCAGTATTCTTTGCTTCTTTTCCCCTCAAGGAAATGATGATTCTTAGCGTGGTAGGGGTTGTAGTGGGTCAGGGGGGTGGGAATGCTGAAAAGCCAGGCAGAGAACAGATGCTAGAGGCAGAGAAGCCAGTAATCTGATGGAGACCGAGAGAAAACACAGGAGTCAGGGCCTACAGAAGCAGCTTGGCCTTAAGTAGACGAGACCCTGAGGAGGGGAGGCCTAGGAAAGAGAGCCTAATATCGAGGGATTTCCCATCAAGACTAATAAAACTGATGATCCTTTGGGGCGCCTGGGTGGCTCAGTCGTTAAGTGTCTGCCTTCGGCTCAGGTCGTGATCCCAGGGTCCTGGGATCGAGCCCCGCATCGGGCTCCCTGCTCAGCAGGAAGCCTGCCTCTCCCTCTCCCTCTCCCCCTGCTTGTGTTCCCTCTCTCGCTGTGTCTCTCTCTGTCAAATAAATAAATAAAATCTTAAAATAAAATAAAATGTTGGAAAACATTGCTTATGGTATTAAAAAAAACTGGTGATCCTTTATTTAGCAAGACTAATCAAGAAAAATGAGAAAAAGCACAGATTACCAATAACAAAAATTAAAATGAAGACTGACTCACTACAAGACCTGCAGATATCAAAGAGATACTAATGGAATATTAGAACAACTTTATACCAATAAATTGGAAAGTTTAGATGAAATGGACAGGGGTGCCTGGGTGGCTCAGTGGTTAAGTGTCTGCCTTCAGCTCAGGTCGTGATCCCAGGGTCCTGGGATCCAGCCCCGCATCAGGCTCCCTGCTCCGCGGGGAGTCTGCTTCTCCCTCTGCCACCCCTCCCACTCGTGCTCTCTCTCTCTCTCAAGTAAATAAATAGAATCTTAAAAAAAAAAAAGAAGATGAAATGGACAAACCCCTAGGAAAATAAGGCTTACCACAACTGATACAGGAAGAAACCGAATAAAATAAAACCCAAATAAAGCTGTAGCTATTAAAGACACCAAATCTATCATTTAAAAATCTTTCCACAAAAGAACCTCCAGATACAGTTAGTTTCACTGATGAATTCTTCCATTTAAGGAAAAACAAACACCACTACTAAGAAAACCTATCTCAGAAAAGACAATCTATAAATAAGGGAATGTATCAAATTTTCCAGTAAACAAGGTCAATATACAACAAAAATACCAAAGATAAACTATTAGAAAATGACACTTGAAAAATGACACAATAGTAACTCTCATCTCTCCCTTCTCCAGTGGAACTGATTCTTTTTTTTTTTTTTTTTTACATAATCATCTAATGCTGAATTTAACACTTTAAAAGAAGTCATAAAAGAAAGTCTATACTTAAATGGCTGGACTCCTGTTTATCCAATAAACATGAATACATGCATGTCTTCATTTTAGACAGGACTTCAGAACATCTCTCCTGGCATTCAGCTCCAAGAAAACCCAACATATCCCAGGTGTCACCATAGTTCCAGGTATGTCGGCCTGATACCTGGGAGAGAAGACAGGAAGTTAAATCATGATATGATCCATGAGCTCATCCTCAGCTTATTTTCAAGGGGGAACCCTTATTTTCAAGGGACACTCATTCGGTAAGGAAAACTTCCTTGGGCCCAGCTGAAGAACCTGCCAAAAATGTAGACAAAAGGGTAAAGGCCAGAGGCCAAGAAGCCTGTCTGGGAAGTCTCCAAATTTGATGGAAAGCCTGTTTTTAAAACTGTTAACACTTCCCTTCCACCGCTGATGACTGGAAAAGTGATTATGACAAATATAACAAAGGGTTATTAAAGTCCTTAATATATAAGGAACATGCAATTATCAATCCAAAATACCTTTAAGACCTAAAATACAAATGGACAACAATCCTTAACAGAATTTACAGGAAAAAAATATTAACACAAATGTCCAATAACCATCTCAAGAGTGTTGGGCTGGTGTAGAAATCAAAATTAAAATTAAAATGAGTTCCCTGTCTTTGCCAAAATTACTAGCAGAGTTTTTTTTTAACAATCTTTTTTTTTTTAAGTAAGATGGGCACTGTCATATCTACTGGTGGGTGTACTAATATATCTTCAAACTCTGTAGAAACTTAACAGATAGGAGAGAGAGAATTCTATAACAAGGCTAATTATAACCTAAATGCTATAAAGAAACAAATGCTGTGGGGATGGGGGGTTAAGATGTCTTAGCCCACCTTACGTCTAAATAAGTTAAAATAGCTTTTACTTGAAATAAGTACTTTCCTCCAGCTATAACAAATAGAAAAACTACTAATTTCTTTATGCTGTTGACCAACCTGGCCTTTCTATCATGATTCAAAAATGACCTTAACAGAGAGCTAAATCTGGCAAACTACAGTTAATCCTTGAACAATATATATGGATTTTTTTCAATAAATATGGTACAGTACTAAAAACGTATTTTCTCTTCCTTATGACTTTCTTAATAACAATTTCTTTTCTCTAGCTTACTTTATTGTAAGAGTTCAGTATATAATATATAAAACATACAAAACATGTATTAACAGACTATATTATCAATAAGGCTTTAATCTGGGCACCTGGGAGCTCAGTCGTTAAGCGTCTGCCTTCAGCTCAGGTCATGATCTCAGGGTGCTGGGATCGAGCCCCGCATCGGGCTCCCTGCTCCATGGGGAACCTGCTTCTCCCTCTCCCACTCCCTCTGCTTGTGTTCCCTCTCTTGCTGTGTCTCTGTCAAATAATTAAATAAAATCTTTAAAAAAAATAAGGCTTCTAATCAACAGTAGGTAATTAGTAGTTACGTTTTGGGGGAGTCAAAATTTATAGGCAGATTTTCAACTCCACAGGTTGTTGGTGCCACAACCCCTGCACTGTTCAAGGGTCAACTGTATCGTAAGAGTTTTAGCAGAACATATTTCAACAGTCAGACTGACAACATAGTCCCAATATGTCCCTCCAACACACACACACACACACACACACACACACACACTTTCACTCACTCACACACATTCACACACATGCACACATACTTCCTGCAATTTTGCCTTTATTTTCAGAACTTTTCATAACATACCTCCTGTGCATCATCTTCTTTTCAGCTACTTTCTCTCTCTACCAGTTTTCCTCTGTCTGTCCTTTAAACACACCAAAAGGGGGCACCTGGGTGGCTCAGTCAGTTAAGTGTCTGCCTTCTGCTCAGAGTTCCTGGATCAAGTCTGGCCAGAGTATCCAGAAGCTTCCTGCTGAGCAAGGAGTCTGCTTCTCCCTCTGCCCCACCCGCTGGCTTATGCTCTCTCCCTCTGTCAAATAATAAAAAAATAAAATAATAAAATAAAATAAAACACACCAAAATGTTTGCATGCTTGGCTTTCTTCTCTATAAGGTTTGTATCTTCTTTTTTTTTAAAGATTTTTTATTTATTCATTTATTTGACAGAGAGAGGCACAGTGAGACAGGGATTCTTGATAAGTAGTGTCAGATTCTACTATTGCTTCAAGAACTATCTCTATGCTAACTTCCAAATCCATATCTCCAATTTGGAAGGAGATACTGCATGAGCTTTCCTCACCAATACTAAATCAATATTTCTTGTATTAACTTCAAATATAACCTCTAAAATGGAATTTTCCTTTCTTACTCCAACTCACCTACTTTTTGTCCTATATTTATTCACCCATTCATTCAGCAAATAGTTACCAAGTGCCAGCCATTATTTTTTTTTTAAAGATTTTATTTATTTGACAGAGAGCGACACAGCGAGAGAGGAAACACAAGCAGGGGGAGTGGGTAAGGGAGAAGCAGGCTCCCCGCCAAGCAGGGAGCCCAATGTGGGGCTCGATCCCAGGACCCTGGGGCCATGACCTGAGCTGAAGGCAGACACTTAACGACTGAGCCACCCAGGCGCCCCAAGCGCCAGCCATTATCAACCATTCATTCTTCCAAACTAGATACTTGAGAGCCAACCTTCATTCTTCTCAGCCCTTCTCCTGCTTGGGTCAACTGTGTATCCTAACTCAGAGACGTCTCTTAGATTGAGTTCTTCACCCCCCTAACACTTTAGCCCCATTCATCATAATCTCTCACTGGGATGCCTGCTGCTGCAACTTCCTATACATTTTCCCTGCTAGTGAAGTCAGTCTATTTTCCACACAGTTGGCAGAATTATCTTCCTAAAAATAAATCAGGTCATGTCACTCCCTCTTCTGAAAAGGCTTCATAGCACATAGTGGTGGTAGGGTCTGTGAACCAACTGCACCTGAATCAGCTGCCGAACTCATTAAGCTGTCGCTTCCTGAGCCCCAGACCTACTGCATCCATCTCCTTAGAGAGAAGGCCTAGGAATCCCCACTTTTAACAAGCTCCCCAGGTGATTCTTGTGCCCACTGAAGGTGGAGACACGCTGGCCTGCAGGAGAGAACCCAAACTCCTTAGGCAGAAATACAAGGTCCTTCAGAAGCCTCTGGGCCCAACTGGTCTCAAATACTGTGCACCCTACATATCAGTCACACCAAACTTCTTACTTCTGTCTAGACACTTCAGGCCCTCCCATATCCCCCTGCCTTTCTCTATACAACTCCTCTGCCTCCTTCTTCACCTAGCAAAACCTTGGCCTACCTTCTTCAGTGAATCCTTCCCTGACCACCACCCCTTTCTCCATCAGAATTTTCTCTTCCTCCTTTGTTCTTCTGAAGCCCCATCCTCATACCTTCATCGTGGCCAAACACTAGCACTGAAACACAGTTTACCTGGTTCATGTGGTGGTCTCCCAAGTAGACTGTGACCTAATGGTATTATCTGGCAAATTAAAAAATCTTCATAAATGTCTAATGGGTTGATGAATTACTTGATTCACTAGGTCAATTAATTTATTCATCTAGTGTTCATTTTGGCAGACTAACTGGATTCAGCTCTGCTTAAAATCTAAAGTTCTATGAGAAAAAACTAAAATTCTCTCACAATCAGAAAAAAACAACTATTGTCACACAAGCCAGGCCTGCCTCTGGAATTTACAGGTTCTAACTTTATAACAGGTTAGATCACCATAAAACTCCTTGTTTTAGCTGCACACACTCCTCACAGAATTATAATTTGATGTAATGTTCTATTGTCACTGTAATGATTAATTTTATGTTTCAATTTAACCAGAGCATGGGTTGCAGACATTTGGACAAACATTATTTTGAGTGTATCTTTGAGAGTGTTTCTGGATGAGATTAACATTTGCTCTTGCGCTCTCTCTCTTCCTCTCAAATAAGTAAAATAACTTTATTTTTTTAAGTTACTTTATTTTTTTAAATATTTGATTTATTTATTTGTCAGAGACAAAGAGAGAGAGAGCACAAGCAGGGGGAGCGGCAGGCAGAGGGAGAAGCAGGCTCCCCACTGAGCAAGGGGCCCGATGTGGGACTTGATCCTAGGACCCTAGGATCATAACCTGAGCCAAAGGCAGACAGTTACTGACTGAGCCACCCAGGCATCCCAATAAATAAAATCTTTTAAAAAAGAAGGAGGAGGAGATGGGGGCGGGGGAGGAGAGGTGGAGGAGGAGAAGAAAAAGATGACTGAGTAAACCAGATTGCCCTCCTCCGTGTGGGTGGCTCATTCAATCAACTAAAGAACTAAGTAGAACAAGAAGGCTGAATAAGGGGAAACTGCTACCTGTTTGAGCTGGGACACTGGTCTTTTCTAGCCTTTGGACTCACACCAAAACATTGGCTCTCGATGAAATACAACCAAAACAAGGCTCTTGGGTCTCAAGCCTGCCTGATTTCAAACAGGAATTTACACCATCAGCTTCCCTGGTTTTCAGGCCTTTGGACTCAGACTGGAACTACATACATATCAGCTCTCCTGGGTCTCCAGCTTGCGAACTGCAGATTTGGGGACCACATGACCCAATACTGTATAATAAATCTTCTTTATTTATTTGTTTGTTTATATACATATCCTACTAGTTCTGTTTCTCTGGAGAACCATGGCCAATACAGTCACCAGGTGGCCATTTGAGAATTGTTTCTAGGAGCATCTGGGTGGCCCAGTCAGTTAAGCATCTGCCTTTGGCTCAGGTGATGATCCCAGGGTCCTGGGATCGAGCCCCACATCAGGCTCCCTGCTCAGCGAAGAGCCTGCTTCTCCCTCTCCCTCTGCTGTTCCCCCTGCTTGTGTGCTCTTTCTCAATCTCTCTCTGTCAGCTAAATAAGTAAAAATATCTTTAAAAAAAGCAAAGAAAATTGTTACTATGTTAACCCCCATTGAAAACCTTGTCCAGGGACACCTGAGTGGCTTAGTTGGTTAAGCGTCTGCCTTCAGCTCAGGTCATGATACCAGGGTGCTGGGATCGAGCCCCGCATGGGGCCCCCTGCTCAGCAGGGGGCCTGCTTCTCACTCTGCCTGCTGCTCTCCCTGCTTGTGCTCTCCCTCTCTGTCAAATAACATCTTAAAAAAAGAGAGAGAGAGAGAGAGAGAGAGAGAAAACTTGGTCCGTTAATTTAAGTGCTCCATTGAAACAGTGATAGACACAACTTGAGAGTGCTGCTGATACCCAAATGTGTATCACATCCCTGAGTTCCAAACTCATGGATCCAAATGTCTACTTTACATCTCAACTGAGTTATCTCATAAGTAACTCAAATTGAACATGTCCACAACAGAACTCCTAATTTTGCTCTCCAAACCACCTTATGCCCAGTCTTCACTATCTCAAAAGATGGATCATCATCCATCCATATGCTCAAGTTGAAAACCTAGAACAATCTCAATTCCTCTCTCTTATTCCCATCATGCAGCTAATCAGCAAGTCGTGTTGATTCTGCTTCAACCTGAACACTTAATAGCACCTCTACTAGCTTTATCCTGAACCAAGCCACCCTTTTCTCTCACTCAGACCTTTGCAATAGTACCAATAGGGACTCCAGTAGAAGACCCAATTATTTTCCCTGCTTCTACTCTTGCCTCCTGCAGGCTATTCTCCACATAGTAGCTAGTGGGAATCAGAATTAGACATTTAAAAAGCTAACAAAACTTTACCTGCTCAAAGTTTCCAAAAGCTCCCCAATCACAGTTGGAGGGGAAAAAGGTCCAAATCTCTACAAAGCCAAACACTGCTGCCTTCTCTAGTTTCATCTCCTACCAGTCCCCTGCCACTCACACAACTGCTGTATCCCTCCCCAGCTGTGTACAAGTTTTCTCCAGTATTACTGGTTGTTTCTCAAATATATCAAGTTTTTTCCTACCTCTGGGCCTTGGAACTTACTATTTCCTCTCATGAAATGCATTCTGCATGGTTCACTCTTATCATTTGGGATAACTGCTCTTATGTCACCTCCCCAAACAGACCTCCCCACTGTCTCCCCAACACTCTCTATCCCATTAGTCCACTATATTTGCCTTCAGAGCACTCATCACTACCCAATGTTATTTTTTATTTACTAACTTGTTTGTTGACCCTCTCTCTTCACTAAAAACCTCATGAAGACTGAGAATTTGTTTTTCTTGTACACTTCATACCCACAGTGCCTGGAACAGAGCATATGCACAATAAGTAAATGAATGGACAGATTCTTCTTAGTATGTAATACCTAAAAAAAAATTCAGTGTTTGCAAAATGGTATGTATCCTATAAGACATATATATAATGAGAAATTTCATAATGCATGTTTCTCTTTTTTCTTAATTTCTAGGAAGCCCAATTCTAAATTTGTACTCAAGTCCAACAACTTAACTTAAATTGGGTTTCCTTTTTAATTATCTATTACATGCTCTTGATCATTCATGATTATTGTAACATCCTATAGAGCTAGCTATCTTTTATTATAAACCTCCTTAATTCCTTGGTGTAGGCAGACTATAAAGATTAATGCATACATACTCATTTATTGATACATGAATGTTAATATTGTTTCTCTAATATGACTAAAATTCTTGAAAGCAAGCCTATTTATAAAGCCCTTCATATGTCCTCAAGCACACATCAAAGGGCAGAGTTTAATATATTTGCTCAATAACATTCTAAATGTACTGATTTCTTTATTGATTGATCAAGAGCAAAACCACATTTTGGTTACAAGTGAATAAGCTAAGGTGTAGAGAAAATTGTCATCTCCCTTTCAAAAAGTGGACAAGGATTTGTTAGAAGTGAGAGAGCAGGAGTTATCTGCATAAAAAAGAGAACCTGACTTAGTGAGCTGGATAGGGAGGGTCCACAGGCACAGCTAAGCCTGACACAAAGTTTAGCAGGAGAAAATCTAGAAAGGCTGAAACCTTCTCCAATAAAATTCTCCTGGAAAAACTGGTGGGGAGAGAGAGTGAATTAAAGGGGAGAAAATAATTTGATGATGTCTGAGGACAACCTTGAAGAAAGGTGAAGGTATTGATCCAAATCTTGCTGGAGAAATAATGAAGAACTCTTGGCAGGGTGGATGGGGTTAAGGGGAGGTGGGATAAATCTGGGATTAAAGGAATGGGTGCAGTAGATGACTGTCATTAACACTGATTGAGGACTACAGGTGGGGACACTAAAGACATCCCTTTTATCTACCTGTGGGCCCCAGACTAAGGTTAGAGAGACAAGAGAGGGGAAAAGAAAGAGAGAGCTAAGTTCTGCTAGAAACCTGGCAGGACTGCCCCCTCACTGTTAATTCTTTTTTTTTTTTTTTAAAGATTTTATTTATTTATTTGAGAGAGAGAGAATGAGAGATAGAGAGCACAAGAGGGAAGAGGGTCAGAGGGAGAAGCAGACTCCCTGCTGAGCAGGGAGCCCGATGTGGGACTCGATCCCGGGACTCCAGGATCATGACCTGAGCCGAAGGCAGTCGCCCAACCAACTGAGCCACCCAGGCGCCCCCCTGGGTTTAACAAGAATGTTAATTCTTGACATTCAGCCAAAAGTCCAGCAGAGATGTTAAAGACCAGCACTAACCATGAAGGCCAGTGGCAGGAGTAGATGTCGGCATGGTGGATATAGCAGTTGTCCCCACTGGCATCTTTCCAGCTGGCTGGGCCCTCCACATCTTCACAAAACTCTTTGGCAGTGGCCATAGTACTAGACAAGTGCAAGGTTTTGGATTTCTGTAGGTATTTCCCCACCACTCCCCATATGCTCCAATTCCACAATCTGCATCCCTCACACCAAGAGAGGGCCTTGAGATTCTCCTCATTCAACAGGATGGACAAGCTCAATTGAATAAAAATGGTAGACATCCTGCATCCCCAGTCTGTTTCAGCACCCAGAGCCCTCTAATGGATACTTTGCTCAGACATTAATGACTATATAGGGGCCCAGAAATAGCAAGGACAAAATGTGAGGTTTCCTCTGAAAATTGGGCTAAATGACTGCATGTTAGTCAGAGTGACTTATATAATACGCCAGGGTCTTTGCACGGGTTTTTTATGCTCTCGGAGTACAGTTCTCCTTTGCCGAGACATTTACCTAGTCCAGAGCAGGGAACAGACGGTAGGGGCAGTTTCAACATGTGAGGGAGAGAACTTTTGCTCAAAGGACCTTTGCCCTAACACTGGACGAGACCTAGAACCAATAACATTTTTTTTTAAGCTATTGATTTACCAGCAAGGTTTTGTTTTGTTGTTGTTGTTTTTTAATTTTTTATTGTTATGTTAATCACCATACATTACATCATTAGTTTTTGATGTAGTGTTCCATGATTCATTGTTTGTGCATAACACCCAGTGCTCCACGCAGAATGTGCCCTCTTTAATACCCATCACCAGGCTAACCCATCCCCCCACCCCCCTCCCCTCTAGAACCCCAGTTTGTTTTTCAGAGTCCATCGTCTCTCATTAGAACCAATAACATTTTTAAAACCCCTTGTGGTTGGTTATTCATTAAGAGATGCATTATTAACCCCACTAAAAAATCAGGCTACACTGATGCAAGAACTAAGAGATCCTTCATAAATCTAATAGGTATAGGCAGACTAAATGGAATACCTTCACGATAAATCTTGGAAGAAATCATCTACTAACAGCTTCCACTCCCCTCCATATGGCATAGCCATATCCATACAAGATCCCCTCCATCTTCAACACACATGTTCATACATACTTACCATATTCCAAGCACAATGTTACAGCACCATCTCATATAAGCCTCTCAACAGCCCTGTGAGGTAAATACAACTATTATCCCATTTCACAGATGAGGAAACTCATCAAGGTTGAGCCCTCACCTAGTTGAAAGAGCCAGCATTTAGACCCAAGTGTTCTGACTCAAGAACTCCCACTCTCAGTCTCTAGGCTACGCGGTCTCCCACAGGATGGCACAAAGCCGTTGATAGAAATGTCAAAATGAGGCACATCATCCCATGCAATGGTTGCAACTGACCAGGGTGGATTTACACGTCAGAGGCAGAGGAGATGGGTCCTCTTGAAGCTCTGAGTATAATAACTCTGAATACAAGCGGTTTTGTTTGCTAAATTAAACCATATTGCCAGCTAAAATTACAGTAACACAGCAATCACTTTCACTTTCATCTAGTTTATAGTATTTGAAGTTTCCTCCTAAAAAACAAACATTTTAAGCTTAAGAAAATACCTTCTAAAAGATTTCTGAAGAGATGAAATAATTGTAAAGACTCTGCCAATTGATCTCAATGCAGAGATATGCTTAAACCAAAAATTTTAAGCTCTGGGTCTCAAATCCCTGCAGAATATACCACACACACACACACACACATACTTATCACATAAACATCAAACATATACACAAACTACACAAACACCACACACCACAAGCAAACACATTCACACCACACACAGTACACACCACACACACATAACCCACACACCACACACATACCACACACTCCACTCACACACCATAGCACACACTCATCACAAAAAAATGCACCATAAATAACACACATATACCACACACATATACATAACATATATATACCCAACACACAAACCACATACCCATTACTTGTACACACATATACCACAAGACACCCATGCCATACAAACCACCCACGCAACACACTCAACATATACACACAGCACACACACAAACAGTAAAGTTGCATGTGCTGCCTGTGCTTGGGATACTTATTTGTGGTGTGAGATTATTTATGATGAAATTCATTTTAAATTTGAAGAGTACAGCTCTGTAGGGGCAACTGTTTTAAACTTGAGAATAACTTAATTAAATGACAAATTTAGTTAATTGTTATAGACAAAAATGCAGTTTAAATTAGCAAAAAAAAGTATGGGGCTTCAAAAAACATACTCTATTTTTTTTTAAGATTTTATTTATTTATTTGACAGAGAAAGAGACAGCGAGAGAGGGAACACAAGCAGGGGGAGTGGGAGAGGGAGAAACAGGCTTCCCGCTGAGCAGGGAGCCCGATGCGGGGCTCAATCCCAGGACCCCGGGATCATGACCTGAGGTGAAGGCAGAAGCTTAACGACTGAGCCACCCAGGCGCTCCTCAAAAAACATACTCTTAAGCCTACTAAATCACTGCAATTTTAAAATCTTGAATCTGCCATTAGAGGGGGAAAGGAAATCTATTTTGCAATCTGGCACATTCTTATTATGAGTTTCTTACTGTGACTCATGCCATAGATGCCTTGTGCAAATGTATAAGAAAATAACCAGACTGATATGTGAGGAGAATTTCAATGATGGGAGAAAAGCTGTTTGGGCGAACCAAGCCCTTCCCCAGCCTTCCCAGCCCTCCCAGCCTTGCGGCTGCTCTGACTGTACACATCATGCTAAAAAAAAGAAAAGTATTCTTACAGAGTAGGGAAGAACTTCATAGGACACCAGTAGGTGGAAAAAAAAAGAGAATTTTTAAGCTTGCCCTATGTCCACTGAAAAACACTCTTAAACCTAATAGCCTCTACTCTAGCTCTTTTCTTCTCCTAATTCAAAATCTTAAAGCTAAATGCGAGCAGCCTCAACTGCCTTCAAGCTTAAAGCTGAGGAGAGCAAATGAAGGTGAAGCAAAAGAAGGAAGTTGAGGAAATTAGTTAATGGAAGATTAGGCTGAGTGGCTTCCTCCCTGAGCGGGATTCTCAAGGGAGGGGTGGCAGAGAAGAGAGGGTGAAGAGCACAGGGGTGAGGAAAGTGCGAGATGCACATAACTCAGAAGTTCTTGAATAATTCTTTTTTTATTTTATTATATTTAAATTGAGTTAATTAACATATAGTGTATCATTAGATTCAGAGGTAGAGTTCAGTTATTCATCCACTGCATACAGTTCTTGCCTACTTCTTGACACAGTATGTGCCAAATAAGTTTATTAAGTCCACTTTGTACATTGCCCTAGTGAGTTTGGTTTCCATTGCAATTTGGGGTTATCCATGACCATGTAACTATCTCACCCCCATTACTTATTGCATTGTGTTTAAGTTTCAGGGGGCAAAACTGTCAAGAAGTTTTATCTTTTCTTATTTACTAAGATAGAAGAAATCAGGTGTATGTTTTTATATAAATGTTGATTAAGATCAGTCTTTAAGGAAGGTCTTAGAAGTTTACTGTGATCATTTACAACAACGTTTGAGCCATTCATTAATCTTCTTAATAAAAACCACTATTAAAATAATTTGTTTAAACAATATTTCATAAGTGTTAGAGACAGTAAATTAAACAAAGGGTTTATTGTGTGCTACAGGAAAGGAAGAGATTTTTTAGTACTAGGAAAATTCTTATCTTCTCCTTGGGTGTCAGAAGCTGCAGAACAGTTAGTTCAACCAAAACAAATACATTTGTCTTGGAGACTTTTCTTGAACATTCAAAATCTAGCTAACAAGTATTTTACTGATAAGTTGACTTCTGTTCTTAAAGTAAAAATACATATTTCTGTTCTTATAATTTGTTTTCTTTCTAAAGAAGGATTTATGTGATTTTCTTCCATACCCCAGTTGACATAATTTGAAAATAACACATTTTCATGATACAGATAATTTCCATGCTCTAATAATCCATTACAGAGCATTAAACTTAAGGAACAATTTCCTTCATTTAACAAAATATACATCTGCCTGGGGTACCTGGCTGGCTGTCAGTGGAGCTTGCGACTCTTAATCTTGGGGTTGTGGGTTCAAGCTCCACATTGGGTGTAGAGATTACTTAAATATAGAAATCTCTAAAATAGGGGCACCTGGGTGGCTCAGTTTGTTAAGCATCTGCCTTCAGCTCAGGTCATGATCTCAGGGTCCTGGGATGGAGCCCCACAGGAAGCTCAGCAGGGAGCCTGCTTCTCCCTCTGCCTGCCACTCCCGGTGCTTATACCCTCTCTCTCTGTCAAATAAATAAAATCTTTTTAGGGCACCTGGGTGGCTCAGTTGGTTAGGAGACTGCCTTCGGCTCAGGTCATGATCCTGGAGTCCCAGGATCGAGTCCCACGTCAGGCTCCCTGCTCAGCAGGGAGTCTGCTTCTCCCTCTGACCCTACCCTCTTTCATGTGCTCTCTCTCTCTCTCATGCTCTCTCTCTCAAATAAATAAATAAAATCTTAAAAAAAAAACTTTAATACACACACACACACGCCTGAATAGAAAATCAGAGAATAAGAAATTAAGGCCCTTATAAATACAGATACAAGTTTTAGGATCAAGACAGATCAAGTTCAAACAATATTATAGCTATTATTTAACAGCTCCTTGAACATTGTGGCAAATGGGGATAGTGAGAAGGCAATAAAAAGAAACAAGTATAACTATCAGAAAGGAGAAAGAATTATCACATGAGAGTCTATCTAAAAACTTCAGGATATCAACTAATCAGAACTCAACAGAATATTCACTAAGGGGCTAGTTATGAAATAAATTACCCAAATTACTAACTTTCCTATATATTAGCAAAAAGTAAAAAATGTGATGAAAAATTTAAATCCCACTCCAACAGCAAAAGGATCTCTTTACATATAAAGAATAATCACTATGAATAAACTTAAGAAATGTGGAGGATACACATTGAGAGAAAATTACAAAACTATGCTGTAAGACATAAAGGAAGATTTCAATCAGTCTCCAGGAAAGCTCAAGAGCTATACAACTGAAGTTCATCTAGGCCCACTGAGACCCCACTTAAGGTCAAAACCAGTGACTTTGTGATACTCAAACCTGGAGAACAGGGCTTCTTTCAGGATCCTAGTCATCTGGACAATAGAGACTACGCCAAAATGGTCCATTTGTCCATGTTTTAGTGGTAATGACACTTCACACACACACCCACACACCCCAGTGGAGGTGAACTGTTTCCACAGGCTGCCTTCCTGGGGTAGGACTATGTTACTCTGTATTAGTGAGAGCAATGCTTGCCACTATAAAGATAAACCCCATTTTCTCAATAGCAGAAGAAATGGAAATTACTTTCTTGCTTATTAAAAAGTCTAATCAAGGGGCGCCTGGGTGGCTCAGATGGTTAAGCGTCTGCCTTCGGCTCAAGTCATGATCCCAGGGTCCTGGGATCGAGTCCCGCATCAGGCTCCTTGCTCAGCAGGGAGTCTGCTTCTCCCTCTCCCTCTGCCTCTCCCCCTGCTTGTTCTCTGTCTCTCTCGCAAATGAATAATAAAATCTTAAAAAAAAAAAGTCTAATCAACCTGGGATAAGGAGAAAGGACAGGAACCAGGTTGGTGAGGACCTTGCTATCATCAATACAAATAAGAGGACTCCTATTTAATACGAGTTAATCAAATAAACACTGATTTTTTTTATACACGCACAAAAAAAATTTAAAAACCTAGAGTTTTGACCTTAGAGTCAATCTCTTAGACAGAGCAACTTCCAGGGAAGTGTTGATGACTTTCTCCTTGGAAAACTTCTGCCTAGAAATCTGCTGGATACCATATTTTTTTAGATACCATATTAAACAGTTTCAAGAGCCCATCAAAGCCCTGGGAAGCTGATAATAACCAGAGTCATTCTCTAACCTATACTAGAATTATGATGAAAATGTACTTAGCTGGGTAAGAATTCTGGATAACTATACTGTGTCATAAAGGCTTTTCAGAATCTACTTCACTTTTCTAACAAAAACAGTGATCATTAAGTGCATGAAACCAATATGCATTTAGTAGGGTTTTGCCTCCTGGAGTATACACACTAAGGGGTACCCACAAGATACCTTCTGCCTAGTGTTTTCACCCCACCGTGCATGAATCTCTATAATCATGCACATGGATGAAGGCATGAACTCCAGAGTACTCCCGTTTAAATGAAAATACATTCACTGGAAAAGTAATGTATCAGTTAACCCTACCACAAAAATGCTGCTGCAGTTAACGCTACCACAAAAATGCTGCTGATGATTACCCCAAAACCAAGGAGCATGCAACAAGAATTATTTATTCTCAGGTTCATAAATCTGTAGGTCTGCTGGGACAGCTCAGCCTTATACTGTGGGTGTGTGAGGTGGTTGGGGCAGCTCTGCTCCACATGTCATCATTCTTCTGGGACTAGAGAAGAACCAGGATATGTTTATGGCAATGCAGAAGCACAGGAGGGCAAGCCAAAACATGTCAGCATATTTGAAGCCTTTGTTGTCATCATGTTTACGAACAACTCATTGGCCAAAGCAAATCACATGGCCCATTCCAACACCAGTGGGACAGAAAAATATACTTCATCTCTAGCAAGAGGAACCACAAAGTCACCTGACAAAGGGCTGACACCCAGGGAGGGCTGGAGAAATAGGAACAATAATGCAATCTTTCAAAGGTAACATGAACTCACTATTAACCAATAATACAGTAACATTTCAGGGTGCTTGGCCAGCTCAGCCAGTAGAGCATGAGACTCTTGACCTTGGGGTTGTGGGTTCAAACCCCACATTGGGTGTAGAGATTACTTTAAAATCTTATAAAAATAATTAATACAGTAACATTTCTGTTTTCATACTTATCTAGTCATAAATACAGGACATTAAGGAAATAGAAGGAAGGGGGAAAGTCGGATCTAGAAATGTGTCACATTTCTAGGAGGGAGGAATGGGTAGGGGAGGTGCCACAGTGGACTTGGAAGAGAAAATAATAAAGCAGAACATACTCATGAATGAAATTCACCGATAAAAATTAAAAAATGAAGAAAAGCAAGATATGACAGTAGGAAGACATAGGTACATGGAAGGTAAAAGAAAATCCCAGAGAAAGACAAGTTTTTTTTTAAAAAACTGCACTGAGAAATGAAACTGTTCAAGTGTAATTTTTTTCTCCTTTTGAAACTGGCATTCCTTGTATGGCCATCCCTAACCTATTACCTATGGCTTGTGATTTATAATCTGAAAGAGGTTAGAATTTATAATCTGTAAGAATCTCTGCAACAATCCTCTCTATAATAAAATTAAAAAACTGTGTTTGTGTGTGTACACAGAATTTTTCTTTCAAACCAGGCAGATCAGAAACTTCCTAGAATTTAAACCTTGAACATAGGGACATAAAACTGAAAATGGTAAGAGTTCACTCATTCTTCCTGAAGATGCTGTCTCATGATTACTGCTTCCCAGGTTCTCAGAGTTGCTCTATATTCCTGAACCCGCCCCCGAAACCCCCTATTCACATTTCCTTCAACTCTGTGAACCATCCTTTCATCCTACATATAAATATATTTTTTGCTTCAATGAGTAAAAATTTATTTCTGTTGCTTTCAAAGAATTGTATCAGGTACAAGTCCCTTTCCCATTTTCTATCCTCCAAGGAAAGGAGAGACAGAGAAAGAAAGAGAGAGAGAACAATAAAGATGCCTTAAAGCAAATAACAAGGCATGCCATCACTCAAGAATCCAGTATCTAAAAAACTAATGATGTAATATATGGTGATTAACATAACAATAAAAAATTTTAAAAAAAAGAATCCAGTATCTAAAATCATTTCATGAAAATGACTGTTACCATGGCAACCTTTCAGTGTGCATTCAGTGACTTTATGTGCATTCATTAACATTTTAATGTAAACCAAACTGTATTGGTTTATTTGGCCTTGATTCCTTTTTAAATATAGATTGTTTTGTCTCATAAAAGTTATCAGAGCTTCTATTCAAGATGGCTGACTAAACAAGTAAATTTACTTTACCCCTAAAATCACACTGAAATGACACTGTAAAGTAAGTCCTCCATGTTTATCTCCCACCACCACCCTTCCGTACACACACACGTACACACACATACACACACTCATAAAATCCACTAGAATCCCAGCTCCTGTCATTGGAATCTGTTCTAATTATCCAACATGGTCAAAAAGGTTAATATCCCTCCCATTAGCTGATAAATTAAATGCAATCAAGTCAAAATCCTGAGTTTTTTTATTAGACTCTGACAAGTTGAATAGGAAGTTCATCTGGAAAAGTGACAGCCAATAAAATGTTAAAGAACACTGATCAGACAGGCCATGACCACAGAGCAAGTCAAAGTGGGTAGCAGCAAAGTAGCCCAAAGAGCCTGGGGAGATAGAGCCCTAGGGAGAGGTGTGCCTATTTCTCAACCTGCTGAACCACACTCCAGCACTTCCTCATTATCTGCATCCCGGACAAGTTCAGCCAGAACTTTAGGCAGCAAGTGGTTTCCAAGGCCATATGACACCATGAGCACCACATCACATTCATGTGCTACCGGATTCTGAGTTTCGGCAACTCGCTGACTCAGAGAACAGCTTCATCCTTCCTGAAGAAACCAGTCAGGCAGTCAAAGAAGATAAATAAAAGGAAATAAAGAGGTGAATCCACATATACTGAGGTCAACAATTGTTTTTACATCTTCAGAGAACTTAGGGAAAATTTTAAAATATAGTGACAAAAAGAAATAGATTTTACACACACACAAGATCCAAAGGCCTAAAAGGATGAAGCACAAAGAACAAACCAACTAAAAGCAGCAATCCTTCCAATGCCAGCATCCCACATGATGCAAGACCTGGAAGGGGTGACACTGGGCAGCAAAGAAATGGGAGGGTGCTGAGAATGAAAAGGATGAAAATTCTACAGTGAAGAAAACAGACGGAAGCCTATGTCCATTTGTCTCGTCTTCACAGGAGCGTCCACCAAGCTTGGCTAGGTGAAATGGAAGTAGAGAAGAGAAAGAAGGAGGAGTGGGGAGGAAAAGAAGAAGAAAAAGAGTTACAAAAAGAAATTCTGTAAAACTATGGTAATGAAAATTAAAGTGTAAGTTTAGTGATAGTTCAATAAAACTGGAATAGGGAGCCCATAACAGACGTGTGTGAGTAGTAAAATTTAGTTCACCATAAATGTGGCGCTTCAAGTGAATGAGAATGAAGGCTAGTTTAAAATGAGTTGGAGTTAATTAAATAAAAATTGAAAAAATAAAGATAGATCCCTATGTCACACTGAATCAAAATTTAAATACCAGATATAATGAAGACCTAAAGTAAAAAAAACCCAAAGTATAAAAGTACCAAAAGAAAATATGAGAACATATGGATAAGGAAGGCCTACTTAAGCAAAATATGAAGTCCAGAAACAATGAGTTTTTTTAAAAAAGGAATGCATGTTTCGGCTACATAATAATTTTAAACCTCTGTGTCATGAGAGATAGCATAAACAAAACTAAAAGGTTAAAGGTCTAAATTTGTAAAATATTTGCAATATAAGTAAAAATAAGAGAAAGGCAACTCAATTTTTTTCATGTGCAAAAGAACATTGTCAGAGACCACAGAGACTGTTCAATATCTCTAATTTTCATTCTGTGCTGCTTCTGTACTAATAAAAATTTTAGTTGGGCATGGATTTGCCCAAAATAAACAAAGGTTATGTTTCACAGCCTCCCTTAAAGCTCGGTCACCTGTGGCTTGTGGCTGAATTCTGGCCATGGTAATACAAAAAGAAGCGTCATGGAGGAGATTCCAGGAAACTTCTTCAGAGAGTGTGTGAGTCCTTAATCCCCTTCTTCATCTTTTCCTCCATCCTCCTGCCCAGAACACAGATGCTTCCATCTTGGACTTGAGGTCAAGGTGAGGAGTTGGATTTGAACAGGAAGGAGTTCCCTTTATCCTAGGGGAGAAAGTCAAGAATGGTATGTATATAGATAAGTGGCAGTGAGGAGATGGAAAGTTGAGCAAGATAATGCTTCACAGCCTCAATTTGTTTGATGAAGCAGGAGAAAACCTAGCTAAGAGTAAGGGAAGTGAGAACTTAAGGACAGTGGTATTGACATGGCACTATTGTTGAAGACAAAACAGAAGGAACCTGAAAACAGCAATGCCACAGAATGAAAGGAAAGCCCGGCAAGAGTTTAAAGCCATAAATGTGTAGTGGTACCCATCTGCAAGGTTTATTATAAGGTCTACTGATTTTTCCCCCTAACCTTGATTAGCTAATCTTTTTATTTTTAAGATTTTATTTATTTGAGAGAAGGCGCACGCATGCGCAACATATGTGAGAAGCAGAGGGAGAGGGACAAACAAACTCCGTGCTAAGCATGGAGCCCAACACGGGGCTTGATCTCATGACTCTGAGATCATGATCTGAGCAGAAATCAAGAGTCTGAGGCTTAAATGACTAAGCCACCCAGGTGCCCCTGATGAGTTAATGTGAAGATAGGAGCAAAGAAAGCAAACTGAGGCATCAACCTAGGGTTGGGATATAGTACAGTGAGTTTAGTATAGAATAGAAGTAAAAGGGGCATTTGTGGGAGAATATTTTAGACAATCAAACATGAGGTTCATGGAGAAGAAAGCAAGCTTAAGATGGGGCTACTAAACTGGGAGGAAGTGGAAGGACCAAGGAATTGAAAATCTAGACAATGATGAAAAATAGATATAGTGGAAATGAAGCTATGGAAAAGTTGGAGGCTGGAGTCAGGGATCAGGATACTTGAGTTTTACTTGAATATTCTAAAATGAAGATGTTCTAGAAGAAGGCAAGTTTCAGAATATGACCATGCAAAAGACAGGAAAAGTTTAACATAGTGGTAAAGAGCATGGACTTTGATCCAGGAAGAATTAGTTTTATTATTTATCTTCATTTAGCTTTGGTTTCTTCAGCACACCTGTTCATTAGATTGTTGTGAGGATTAAAAGAAATTTTAATTTCTTTGGATTAAAGAGCTTTGTTCAGTGCCCAGCACATACTAAGCTCTCAATAACTGAGTTTAAAAAAAAAAAAAAAGGAGGAGAGAAACACATATGTGCCCTATTATTCTGTTTACCATTAATTAAGATGCACAACACAGGGACAACTGGATGACTCAGTAGCTTAAGCATCTGACTCTTGGTTTCAGCTCAGGTCATGATCTCAGAGTCCTGAGGTCAAGCCTAGCATCCGGCTCTGCGCTCCGTGGAGTCGGCTTGAGATTCTTTCCCTCTCCTTCTCCTTCCCCCTGTGCTCCTCCCCCCACCACTTGCTTGTGCACTCATGCGCACACGCGTGCATGTGCTCGCTCTCTTTCTCTTTCTCTCAAATAAATAAATAAATAAAATCTTTTTTAAAAAAGAAGATTCACAACACATTATTAGGGTGGAAAAATGTAATACCTGTAATACAGATGCTAATTTTGCCTATGGGCAGCAAACATTTCCAAATTGTATGAAAATGCCTAATAAGAAACAAGTGAATAATCCAATCATAAGTTCTTCCTTTCCCTTGATTGTAAATGTCTAAGAAAAAAAGAAAATGTCTAAGAAAATGAGTACACACAATAGTGACTAGTATTCCAGCAATTAACAATTAACTAAGTCAGCAATTACAGCAAAAACTCAACTCCATCAACTAAGGCAACATTCTGAAAAGAGGAAAGAAATGTATTTTTTTAAAGATTTTATTTATTTGTCAAAGAAAGAAAGAGAGCGCGAGAGAGCACAAGCAGGGGGAATGGCAGGCAGAGGGAGAAGCAGGCTCCGCACAGAGCAGGGAGCCCGATGGGGGGCTGGATCCCAAGACCCCAGGATCATGACCTGAGCCGAAGGCAGCTGACTAAGCCACCCAGGTATCCCGGAAAGAAATATTTTTAAATAAAAGATTTTTTAAATGAAAAAGAACCTATTTCCAGATAACAAGTAAAAAATAATCATAAGACAATCATAAGTAAACAAACCAAAGAGCCAGTGTGCTTAGAGATAGCAGAATTATTCTTGGTAAAGCTGGAAAGGATGTCAGAGTTACCCAGTGCAGTCAGCATGTTCAATGTCAGAAAGCCTTCCCTACTCCATATGCCCTTATCACTCCTCCCTCACTCTTTAAATTATCACCTGAAGTATGGGAAATGTATACCTGTACATCAAAAGTATTAAATAAACCAATTCAGCAGAAGCCCTTACAGTGCAGTTGGAAAACAAGTATAACCCGGGTCATGGGCTAAAGGAATAACTGCAGACTTGTTATCTGTTACTTATGTTTGAGGGCACATGGTTTGTTCTGTGATATACCAAAATCCATTTAACTCAAATGGCTTTAAACTACACAGCTATAGGGCAATACCTCCTGTTCTCTGCCTGGCACATAGTAGGTACTCAACAAATGTTAAAATCCATTTGTTTATTTATGTAGCCAGTATTTATTAGGTCCCTAATATGTCCCAAACATTATTGTAGACATCAGAAATAGAGCAAACACATTTTTAAATTTTTTATTTATTTTGCTGTTGTTTGTGTCATGAAAGTAATATATGATTATTGCAAAAAGTAAAACAATACAAAGACATACCAAAATGTTCTTTGTGGTCACATTTGGGATCAACTATTTGAAATGTTCCATGAACATACGGGGAATAAAGTGTTTCTTCTCTATTCAAAGGAAGTAAAGTCTTTCTCCTATATTCAAGAGTACATGTGCATACATGGGTGTATGCGCACATGCACGCAAAGTTAACTTATTACATTGTTCAATTCCTATATGTCCTTACTTATTTTTTTTACTACTGGAGATGTCCAATTTTGATATGCACATACTAAAATCTTACTATAATTATTTTATTTATCTCACTAATCAATGAAAATTAAGATTAAAGAATCATACAATGATGAATTGAGATGCAAGAGCTAAAGTAATCCCTTTGTTAAGTACCACATGCATCAGAAAAACATTAAATGAATTATTAACAGAATGTCTATAGTTAAATACATTGTAGATTAAATAAGGTTGTTTTTTTTTTTTTCAGAAAAATCCTTTTTCTGTTGATGTCAAATTAAATCCCTCAAGCACAAGAACTACATATCAGATCATTTACTTCTTCTGAGTTATAATTATTCCTGGTGGCTCATTTTTAATGTTGGCTTTTGTATGGTTGAAAATGACTGCAATTAGGTAATTCTGTTAAAAGGACAAAAATTAGGTTTTTCTCTCAAGAAACAGAAGCCATATGAATACAGTGATGAGAAACTAAAAAGCAATTCAGGAACACTTTTAACTATAATACAAAGTCCTATTAGGCTAGCCCACAAACACGACTGTGAGCCAAGAGCCTACCTGCATTGTTCATCTTTAAAGGTCCTTCACTATTCTTTTGAACAACTCCTCTTCAGGTTTTAAATAAGGAGCAGATAATGTGCAAAAAATACAATTATTTCATGTGTATAGAATAGCCCCATCCAGAAAGCAATGAGCCACAGAAGGAGATGCCCTGCTGACCATCTTTGCTATTAGTCACATTGGTTTAAAGCCTCACAGGTTTTATGAGGATAGAACAGAAAGAAAACCTTCCCATAAGAAAGAACCCAGAGGGTGGATACTATAATAATGACAAGTGTCTATAATCATACAAAATGTTCACGTTTCATACAGGCATAACAAATGAGTTCATCTGCACCTGGCCAAATGACAGGGAGTTTAATCTTGAAGTGGACTATAGCTCCAAACATTTATGAAGTGAATTCACCTAAAATCTTCACTTACCAGATTATTGTCCCACTTAAAAACTTAATAGTTTATTTAAAGTAGAAACTACTGCTACAAGCTCTTATCTTTAGAAAAGGGACTAAGTTATTTTTCTTGAAATTCTTCTGCATTAAAAATAACTTGTTTTGTCAAGGACGTCTTATTTGGTCCTAGGGTATATTTGGCATCTACCAAAATTAATCTTTTCTTAAGACTGTTCATTGTTGTATAGTTCCTTATGTCATCAAACAAACAAGAATCTCTATGAATAGACTGAACCAAGTCCACCATTAGGTTTCCTTTGAAAACAACTCTTTGCCATAATCATCATAGTTACTTAGTGACCTTCTACCAAGTGCTCTACCCTCATTACTTCATGTAACCCTGCAGCATAGATGGTATCTCAGCTGCTTTTATGAAGGGGACTAAGGAAATAACAAAACATGCCCCAGCCATCCGAATTACTGTCTTCACCTCAGCCAGGCTTGGTCATTCTCAACTTGCCTGCTAACACACCTTGACTGAAATTCAAGGCTCAGGAACCAGGTTAAGGGAGATGTTATGTGTGAATACAGGAGGAGGCACCTGGGTGTGAGGGAAGAGCTCTGTCTTCTGACTATCCAATCCCCCAATCCCCCACCCCCACCTTAATCTGTGTCAGGACCACGCTGAGTTGTAGATTCCTCAAGAAAAGTGAAACTAAAGCCACCTACCCCATGGCCTTCCTGCCAAGGCTGGGGGCTGGCACAAACGGAGCTGCAGTACAGTTTATGTAGTGCCTCTATGCCCCGCAGACCATATTACCTAGACCTCAGCACAAGTGGGGAAAAAAGCTCATCTTGAAGGGACCAGTTTCTATTTCTCATGGCAAACCCAGCATGGGAATTCCTTTTGTCCCCAAAGACCTCCCTGTCCACACTACTCACCAACATGCCTGGGCAGCCTGATGCTCTCTATGTCCATCTCCCTTTCACCAATGAGTTCCCATCTCTTTCTCAAAAAGTAGATGCCCCTCTGGTGTTCCTGCCACCACCAGTAACTGAAAAACAAACTCTGCCGTTATAGAACACTGTGCTCAGTAGGTCAGCCAGACTCCTGGAAATGCACGCCGGAGTTTCAAAAAGATGAAGATTTCCTGGAGGATTTTGTGGTGTTTTGGAGAGTGCCTCTGGGCAGATCACACACTGTGACAAGTTCTTTCCAAATTATGACAATTCAACCGTACCTTCTACAAAGAGCGGACTTTTCACACTTAACCATCGGTGGTAGCTGCCCATGTTCATTTTCCCCCAAATCTTGAAGAGAGTTTGGGATTATGATACCAAGACAAATGCATGGTTTTCTGAACACTGCCCCTATTCCATGGTGCCTGTGAACTGACAAGCAGGCACAGACAGGAGATAAGGGAACTCTACTGATGGTTACACTGGCGTTGGAAACTGTTTGGCACATCCAGCCCAAGGAATGCATCCCACCCCTCCCACCCCCCACAGGTGTCAGAGGGAAAAAAAACAAATAGTTGGACAGGAAGTAGAAATCTCACACTCTAGTCTAAATTGCATGGCCTTCAGCTAGCAGTTTTATGCTTTGCCCTTGAAATTCTTTTCTTTAATCACAGATTCTCATTACAGGGAAGGAGGGAAGGAAGAAAGAGAAACTTCATATAAAAAAATTACCTCATCAGGTAATGCTTAAAAATCTTTTAACTAGATATCCACATGAAAAAAAAGGCGGGGGGGCGCCTGGGTGCCTTAGTCGTTAAGCATCTGCCTTCAGCTCAGGTCATGATCCCAGGGTCCTGGGATCGAGCCCCGCATCGGGCTCCCTGCTCAGTGGGGAAGCCTGCTTCTCCCTCTCCCACTCCCCCTGCTTGTGTTCCCTCTCTATCAAATAAATAAATAAAATCTTTAAAAAAAAAAAAAGAAATGAATCTAGACACAGACTTACACCTTTCAAAAAAAATTAATTCAGAGCAGATCATAGACCTAAATGTAAAATACAAAACTATAAAACTCCTAGAAGATAACATGAGATAAAATCTAGGTGACCTTGGGTTTGGTGATGACTTTACAACACCAAAGGCATAATCCATGGAAAAAAAAATAAGTTGTACTTCATTAAAACTAAAAATCCTTTAACTGGGGACAAAATGTTTTGTTGTACAAATAAAGTTGAAATGTGAATTCCTATCTTAAAAAGATAATGCTGAAGTTTAAAATCATACTAAATAGGGGAGCCTGGGTGGCTCAGTTGGTTAAGCATCTGACTCTTGGTCTCAGCTCAGGTCTTGATCTCAGGGTCATCAGTTCAAGCACACTGGGTCCCATGCTGGGCATGGAGACTACTTAAAAAATAAATTAATAAAATCATACTAAATATAAAAGATTAATGGGGGCACCTGGCTGGTTCAGTTGGTAGAGCATGTGACTCTCGATCTCAGCATCATGAGTTCGAGCCCCATGCTGGGTGTACGAATTACTTAAAAATAAAAAAATCTTCTAAAAAAATTTTTAAATAAATAAGATAAAATACTAATGGCAGATCCTTGCTCGGGTCTTATTGTTTCATGGTTGTGGTGCAGGTAAGGAGAAAAGAAATGAGAACACCCTAACACAATTACTCATTTATAAGAAGACAGGAAGAAAAAATATTTGTGAAACATATAAGGAACAAAAACTTATCCTAGGGATAACATGCTATTTCCACTTTACCATCTTGAACATATGCCTTCTCTGAGAGACACAAGGAAAGCTGATGGTTCAGGTGTTGAAATTAGATTAAATATTTCCTTGTTATCAACAGCCAAGGCCATCTCCGTAAGTCTCAGGTCCAACCCAGCATTCAGTTCACAGTCTTATATATTTCTGCTATTTTAAAAATTCAGGTCTCATTTGCTCTCCCCTTTTCTCCTGATACTTTTTATCAGAAGGTCTGGGTTCCAGGCCACAAAGCTTTCACACATGAATCAATCTATAGAACTCACCCCCATCCCCATCCATCAGAAATGTTTCCTGGAGTCCAAGCAACATTGAAAGAGTAGGCCTCAGGGGCACCTGGGTGGCTCAGTTGGTTAAGAGTCTGCCTTTGGCTCAGGTCATGACCCCAGGGTCCTGGGATCGAGCCCCATGTCGGGCACCTCCCCACTGCTTGTGCTCTCCCTCTCACAATCTTTTTCTCTAATAAATAAATAAAATCTTAAAAAAAGAAAGAGTAGGCAAGAGGTTCATTCCAAGAACTTAAGGATGGTTCAATATTGGAATTTAATAGAACATGCCACATCAACATAACACTCAAGAGAAATTATGGGACCTCAGTGGCCGCTAAAAGACATTTGTAAATACAATTAAGAAGTTGCTAGGACAACAATTTTGAACAAAATGTAGTTGATGTCTCCATAAAAGAGACAGGGATTAAGGTTGGGGGCAAACAGAAAATCTACTTTTCTAGATCTAATAACAGGGAAATCAGATCCAAAATTTGAATTACCTTCATTTGTGTCATCCTCAGGTCCAACTGAACCTGTTACAGCTTGGAATTTGGTCTTGCAGGATGTCTTTCTGCCTCTAAAGGGCTGGAGAACTGATCTGACTCATTAAAATTATTAGCCATTTTTTGTTTTATCAGCTATTAATATAGGTAACTGAATGTTAATTGCATTCCCTTGTGATCTATTACTTTAAAAAATAAAATCTGGGTTTTTTTTCACATTCCCAAATATATATTCACTGTGGCTAATTAGAAATCTGCACAATATAACAAAATTCAAATTACCTACCTTCTCACCATCCGAGGCCAACCACTAATTAACATTTTAGTATATTTTCTCCAAGCATGAATTTGGGAATATAAACACTCTTGGTGTTTAATAAGGACATAAGTTTGTCACTGGTGTTATAACAATAATTTCTGTGTCCCAAACCCCTCACTGGGACATCAAAGGCTACTAGATTAAAGAGTGTTAACAAATTCTCAGGGCAAAAGATTAAACACTTATCTGCCCAAAGCACCAACAGCATTAGATGCCCTCCCATGGTAGTAGAGTAACTTTCTGTGTGTGGTTTGAAAAAAAAGCCCTACCAGATGGTTCAAAATAATCAGGGCCTACGGAATGCACATGCATGTGCATGTGTGCTCATACATGCATGCACACACACACACACACACTCATCAGTTGAGAACCTCCACCCTAGGAAATTCATGGATAACTGATTTGTTGAAAATGTTTGGAGAAAAAAGAAAATGTCTGGAGAGAGCGTCCATAGCTCTCACCAAATTCTCTGAATCTGTGATTCCTTCAAAATGTCAGAAGTCCTGGGGCACCTGCGTGGCTCAGTTGGTTAAGCAACTGCCTTCGGCTCCGGTCATGATCCCAGGGTCCTGGGATTGAGCCCTGCATCGGGCTCCTTGCTCTGCAGGGAGTCTGCTTCTCCCTCTCCCTCTCCCTCTCCCTGCTACTTTGCCTGCTTGTGCTCTCTCTGTCAAATAAATAAATAAAAAATCTTAAAAAAAAAAATGTCAGAAGTCCTGGCTTGTAAAATTCTTTCCAATTCTAATATTCTGGCACTATTTGAGGCTGGGGCATTTATTCTGCCGGCTTAGAAGACAAAAGTCTTAGAAGAGCTGGAGGACAGAAGTGAAGCTGGGTTCTTCTATCACAAGGGGTTTTGAGGGAAGCTGACCCATGGAAAATGCACACATACCTCTTTACCGTCTCTGTGTATCATTTGTCTTGCTTTGACAGGGCTTCCTCTAATATCAAACCATCAGAGACTGATAACTATGTCAATGTAAAAATAACACCACTTTTCAAGGATAGGCCCAGAAGTGTCTGCTCCCAGTGCTACTCCTAGTTACACTTGTGATGAGAATAAGAGTTACTAATCTTGGGGTCAAATTAAGAAACGAGAGGAAATGAACTATCATATTTTCAAGGCCTACCATGCATTTGACATGCTTCAAGACCCTCATCTGATAAATCTCAGACTCAAGTCTCAACCCTGGCTCTAGCTAGTTATAGAGTCTAACCTCAGAGCCAAACAACCTCCCCTTGATGTATGTTTTGTATTCTTACCTATACCCTGGTTTTCTCTCAAACTTCTATCTTGATTAGGACATCAGTTAAACACACATCAGCCTTACTTAAAAAAAAACTTACATATTTTATTGTGAAGCACTGATTCTGAAACATAGAAGAATGCGAAATTAAGTTTTGGATTAGGAAACAGATTAAGAATTTCTTGTTCAAATGCTGCCATCTGGCGGCCAAAGATAGTAACCCAAAAAATAGACCTCCCCTTGAAAAGATATGGAAAACCCCAATAGCCCTAATCACCTGGTTTGCTAGCAAAGATTAAAATCTGGAATGTTATGCACGAAAATATTATCTAGAACATTATATGAGAGGATACTAACATGTTTATGTTCCCCTAATTCTGATCCATATGAAATACTTTATCCATAAACAATGGCAACAAGAGGTTTATTAAAATGTTTCTAAAAGCCAAAGATGCAGCCTCACCAGACACACCTGACAGTTAAATTCAGGTGCAAGAGAGAGAGTGCTGTTTTCTTCATGCTTTCAATGAAACATGAGGTTTCATTCACTCAGCACAATTTTATTGGGATCCTATAATGTTTCAGGTACACTGAATTTCACTGAGTACTTGATGGAGAACCAAAAAACAGCATCTATTCTAGAGAACTTCATGGTCTGGTGAAAAAAATGGGTCCCCAGCCTGTAAGGTTTGGCATCTGTACAGCACCTGGGCCTCAGCCTCAGAGGTGAGTATGGGCTAAAAGCTCCTGCCTGCAGGGTGCGCCTTTTTCTCATTCATGTTACCGGGACCTACTGTCTATCAGCTTCTCAGACAGATAATTCAGATAGGTAAACCTAGTAGGGTCTCTTCCTTAATGCCTGACCAGCCAGAGGGATCACATTTTAGTATTTGACCTATTTCCTACCCTCTCTCTGTCATGAACATTTTCTCTTTTCTGGGTTCTTGAAAGCAAAAATTAGTTTCTGTTCCCTAGTCACTCCAGGTATTTAGTAACCCAGAGAGTATTTGTGATAGCGGAATTGCTGTCCATAGTGGATAAGAATCCAGCTGCTCAACTGGCTTTTCAGGCATCCTTCAAAGTCCTCTCCTCTGCCCTGGCCCTGACCTCCTATCTCCAGAACCCAGCCAAGGACAGAGCAGCAAAGGTTGATGGTCTACTGGTGAACCACAACATGGAGGTGCCCTAGGACCCTGGCAACTCCAACCAGCATTTTAAGAGTATATGCTATAGTTTCTGGGGAAATTTCTGCAAAAGGTCCTTGGCTAGTAACTAATCATTAAATTTGAAAATACGATCCAGTTTTTCTTCCAATCAAGGCAAACTACGTCAGTAGTGGGGGCAGTGGATTGTGTCAACTTTTCAACTTGTAGTTGCCTTAAGTCCAGGACAGTTTGCTTCCTTTTCAGGCTTAGATCCCATGGCGATAGTGTAGGGCCAAAGGAGCTCCCAGCCTATGGGAATGATGTGTGCAGTCCACACGAGCAGTAAACAACTATTGTTTTGCAAACTGCTCCTCCCTCTTCCGTGAAATTCTAGTGTGGCCCTCCACCCCTCATCTCAAGATGGTCCCGTTACTTGAGATGGCCAGAGTATGCCACCCACCGAAGAGACACAGTGATTAGAGATGATTATGTGACCTAAGCAAAGAAGTCAGGGTGTTTTCTCTGCTTTGGCAGAAATGTGGAAGGGTGAGGGGTGGAGAGGATGAAGCTCTCTCACTCTGAGGCCCAAAGCTGTTTGTGCTGCACCTGGAGAGACACAACACAGGAAAGCAGAACAAAGAGATGAAAAGGGAGCCGAATGGTATCATTTAAACCCCTAGATTCAGCTATGCCCTTTGCCTCCCTCATGGGTCCAGAATCAGCATGAAGTGGGGAAAATGAAGACTTCTTTAAAAACTTACTTTACAGGTTAATGCATGAGTGCAAAGAATTTCTTGCACTTTAGAAAGTTCATCTGCCAATTTAGTCTGAGAAGGGGAAAAAAAGACCTTGAGGACAGAGCAATGGGAGCTCATCAGCTGAAGGCTGAGGACTCAAATCTTACAGGGAGGGACTTTAAATATAATCTAATCCAAGGCCCTGGTTTTAAATATGAGAAACCAAGACTGGAAGGGGGAAAGGGCTTGCTTAAGAGAATATTCACTGAGGCTTTACAGATCATATGGGGTTAGAGTCTGGCAGACGAAACTAGGATTGAGTGCTAGACCACCCCAGTGCCTGGCCCTTTCATGTTCATGCTTGTTTAATCCTCAACCTGGGAGGTATATATTTTTGTTCCATTTGACAGATGATGAAATTGAGGCCAGAGAGGTTAAATGACTACCGTATTGCCACACAGCTAACATGGTACAGAGCGGAGTTTCAGATATAAGCCTAAGGTGATTTTTTTTTTCTACTCTACGTTTACATGAAAAAGATATCATGAGGCAGGACAGAAGCAAGTGGGACTTAGGAGAGCAGCTGATCCTTATTCTCAAATAAGATGTCAGTGTCTACAGCCCCTGGCTGGCTCAATCAGTAGAGCATGGGACTCTTTATCTCGGGGTCGTGAGTTTGAGTCCCATGTTGGGGGCAGAGTTTAAACAAATTTTCTTTTAAAAGCTGCCATTGTCGGGGCGCCTGGGTGGCTCAGTTGGTTAAGCAACTGCCTTCAGCTCAGGTCATGATCCTGGAGTCCCGGGATCGAGTCCCGCATCGGGCTCCCTGCTCGGCGAGGAGCCTGCTTCTCCCTCTAACCCTCCCCCCTCTCATATACTCTCTCTCTCTCTCTCTCTCGTTCTCACTCTCTCAAAATAAATAAATAAATCTTTAAAAATAAATAAATAAATAAAATAAAAGCTGCCATTGTCTAAGAGGATCCGGAAAGAGTCGAGAAGAGGATTGCAATAAAGGCCAAGATCTGGTTTAAATTGCTAAATGAGCCCCTTAAATCTCCAAGTCCCAGCTGCCTTCTAAAAATTGAGGAAGTTGAAATAGATGGTCTCAAAATAAATTTATAAAATGGAACAGGCAAAAGGAGTTGAGTAGTGAATGGCCCAGAATCCTAGAGGTCTAAACTCCTAAACTCCTTTCCCAATGCTCCACGGTCTGGCCATTCCCTTCTCTGAGGTTTGGGTAGAGAGCAGCTGCTGACAAGGGAACACTCAGGCACTTGAATGTGTCTGATTTGATGAGTCATTCAACAATGGCCTACATAATGCTAATGCATCAGAGCACTAATCATCAGTAGACTCTAAAACCCAAAACCCATTCCTTGATGGTAGAGTTTGTTTGCTAAAAAAAATTAAAATAAAAATAAATGAAAAGACAAAGAGTAGATTACTCTAGTTCAGAGAGTCTAATAGAATTTGAGAACCCTTTTCTCCAGCTCTGACTTAAGATCTGTAATAAACTATTTAAGGTCTATTCTTCATGCTCTCATATAACGCATTCACTTGCTCAGTTTCAGGTTCCAGTTCATCTCTGTCATCATATCTACCTTCTCCTTAAGCAACAAAAGAACTTGATTATAAATTTGGCTTCTTGACTAGAGTTGAAATAACCACCCATATTTAACCATTGTATTTTAATAAAACTGCTGCCTAGCCTGGATATGATGGGGCTTAAGTAGAAGAGGATAGTCCCTAATTGGAGGAAATACAACTTGGAGTCACAAATATGAGTTATATGAATTTGTTCTATTTTTTCATGCCAGTATGCCCAGTACCTTGAGAAGACTCCATCCAATTGTAACACAATAATAAATCTGGGACAAACAGGCAAAGATCATTTTTTCTACTGATAATGTAATAATAGCCCACTTGGGAGAGAGGGTGGCATGGGATCTATATACCTTAATATTTCAGACCCTTTTTCTGGCCCCCCAAAATCATTATTCACATTTGCTCATCCAAAAATTTTATTATTCAAGGTCAGAGTAGCCTGGCTGAACAAAAAATGCTGAAATGGTCACCTCCCTCTTCCAAATTTCCCTTCATTATATCTCACATATTACTCTGTGATATAGTTTTTCCTTGGTTGCAGTTTCTTATCAAATATTCTCATTTTGATTTTAATATCAATATGCTAAACTACATAGCATTGTTGATTAGGTAAAAAATTTAATTGAATGTTTTTGCAATATCTATTTTTAAAAAGTTCACTGGGCACCTTATAAGTTTAATGTTCTCTAATTCTCAAGGACATTGGCTGAGGCCTCAGTGAAATCTGCCTTAGTCAGAGATTACTTATGGAGTCCAGCACAGTTTGGACTGTTAACATACTGTACCCAAGAGGTATTGCCACTCCCACTATCCTGGGATACATTCATGATGTAGCTGATCTATTTATGCAGATGACTGGTTTTAGTAGTGTAGATTCACTGCCTTTTAGATAGCTCATGGTAAGTCTGTCAGTCAGGGTTCCTAAACCCCTCAGACCTGCTGAGGATTTCTCTATTTCCCAAGATTCCTGTCTCCACGTGATGGCTAAACTAGAGCCAGAAGCCAGAAGGCCCCAGGATGTGCACATGCCAAAGGGTTGAGGGAGGAGCATTGAGATCAAAGGAGAGCATCCCAGGGACATCCTAGAGATGAGGTCTCTCCCCTAGTCCTCCATAGTGATCCCAGACACCTCCTAAAATCCCAGATGCAGTGATGGCGTTTTTCTCCACAGCAGATGTTCTTAAGTTAGAGTCCACAGACCCCCAGGGAGTCTATGGAAGAACTTCAAGGGTACCTAAGATGTATATACATATACATTATTTTGGGGAGTGAACTATGATGGCCTTCATCATGTTTTTAACCTAATCTATGGAAGAATCTTCAGAGCTCTGTGGAAATCTTCAAGTTATAGTTACTGGGATAGAGAGAGGCAGTTAGGTCGGTTCTGACACAGTTCAGCCCTGAATCTCTGATATCCAGCCATATGTAGTATATGTGACTAATTACCAGATTCCAGGCTCCAGAAAACATCCCTGAGCCTGCAAGGACTCAGTGACCAACTCAACTATGATCTGGTCTCTGAAAGGACCATTTGTACCTGGATATCTCAGAGATAGAACCAGAAGAGGAAAAATAGTTTAGCTGAGTTCATCATAGACCCCAGGCCACACCTCTGAGACTGCCCTCTGAACAGGAGGAGGAGATAGGAATCACTGAAGAGGCCTTGCCCCTAAAAGCATGGGGCCCGAGGGCCTCCCCCCAGTCCCTGTAGAAACAAAGCACCAGTCCCTATAACCAGTCATTCTCCCTTATCTAATGCCCAAGGTCTCCCTGGATCCTGAAATAAAACTGACCCTGCAAGGGAAGGCAGGCCTGCAACTAGCCCAGAAAGTCAACCAGAAAATGGTGTGTATATCCTCACAGGATAGAGTCTAATCCAGGAGTTTCAGAAACGCAAGGTGCTTTGAAGCCCACAGTTCATTTATATTGTGGTTCTCAAACTTTAGTATGAATAACAGTCATCCTGAATGTTGTTGGTTTTTTTTTTTTTGTTTTGTTTCATTTTGACAGAGAGAGAGAGAGAGAGAGCGAGCGAGCGAGCTCGAGCAGGGGAAGGGGCAGAGAGAGAGGTAGAGAGAGACTCCCAAGCAGGTTCCACGCTCAGCGCAGAGCCCAACGTGGGGCTCGATCTCACAACCCTGAGATCATGACCCAAGAGAAAATCAAGAGTCAGCCAACTGAGCCACCCAGGCACCCAATGAATGTTTGTTTTATAGTACAGATTCCTATAATAACTGTGATTCAGTAGTTCTGGGGTAGAGCCCAGATATTTACAGGTTGTAAAATGGAACTAGCAATTCTGATCTCAGGCATCCATGGAGTGTACCTTTAGAAAGTATCTAGGGTTTAGGGGCTTTAAGGCAACAGATGTGGAAAGGGGGCTTTAAAGGAACTGACAGTCCTCAGATAAATCACTGAAATGCCATGGAGAGCTTCTGGCCAGCACAGGCGAAAGGTGTATGGCTCCTACTGGTTAGTAATACATTTATATTCTTCAACTAATAGGGAAAATGAATTTGATGCACCAGAACCAAGACCAACTTTGAAGCCCAGCAACCTTTATAGATTATTAAATTTTTATCCTTTAAAGGGTCATAACAATGGTACCTACCCCACAGAATTACATACAGTGAGAAGTAAATGAGATAATTAGAACAAAGTGTTTAGCATAATGCCCAGACACACAGGAGTTGAGTGTTAGCTGCTATTACCATTAATTCCTGCTAATTATGACTATACCCATGCTCACCAAGAAACCACTGTAGCATCCTGTTTGTGGAAGACTGAGGTCAAATGTGGTCTCTATGGACTGAGGTTTTCTCCAAAGAGAAATTATTATTAAGGGTATTCTTTTTTTTTTTAACTCAAAAGCAAAAAGAGTCAAATCCTCAAATAGATCACCAATGTAATCAAAAACATTTTAGATTTCCCTTTACCTTCAGTTCTGACATTATCCAAAAATCAACTTGCTCCAACAGTACCATCCAAATTTGTTCTGAGTGAAAAATGAAGCTATGGGGTTCTGTGCAACTCTTCAGTCAACAGCGACCTCTGCATGCATCAGAACTAAATCTGTGACTGCTACCTGAACTCCCAACAGTTTTCAACTACCTAAAATAGCTGCCCCAAACAAATAAACTTTATTTTCAGATGAAAGATTCAAGCAGACCAGCAAGAAGACTTGACAACCAAACCATGATGAACATTTGGCCAAGTATTTCCTCACCAGCCAGGAACCCCTAATATTAGAAAACCCCATCTCTCCACCCCCTCGTCTAGCCTGTTTGCTTAAAATGAATAAAAACTGGTGAGACATATTTCCTGAGAAGGAAGCATGGGTGGTTTTGGATAGAAAGGAATGAAAGGGACAGAAGCAACTAAGTTTCTCCATGAAGAAAGGAAGGAGAAAGAATATTACAGAATAGATTAAGATCAGAGAACAAGACCAATTAGGGCCTTCAGGATAAATATGAGACCTCTCTAGCTGCTCTGATGAAGAGTACCACAGGCCTCTGGGGAGAAAGGATTAAATGTATGGACAGAAATATATAGCCCACCCTCTTCCATACCTTGCATTAGGTCAGTTTGAACATGGCTTTGCCCCCCATCAGTCAGACCTGACATGGATCCTGGAGCCGGGGGATCCTATCCCAGCCACCATCACCAGAGAACACATCCATGACAAACCCAAATTCCTAATTCCTAAACTACTTCAAGTCACCCCATATTGTAGCCACTCAGGAACAGAAGAAGCTTTGTTTAAAAAAACAAACAAACAAACTGCATGTTTTAATTCAAGAAATAAAAGTTCACAGGCAATCCAGGACAGGTGCCAGGAATTTGCTCTACACAATCAGCCACACCTGCTGCAAAGGTTCAGGCTCCGTGGAATCACTCTGGCCAGTGCCTCCTGAGATGCTCTTTCAGCTGGGGAATGGAAGGCAGTGACTGCTGGCACTCGTGACAACGCAGGGGCAGCCTCAAGAGCTCAGGCATCCCATCTTGGACACTCACTCTGCCAGCGTCCTGCACCATCTCTATCACAGCTGCAAGCAAAGAAAAAAGTTCAGAGCTCAGCTACTCTGAAAAACCAAGATACCCCTCAGAAAAGCAAATCTGACTCCAAATAAAAATATGCCAGGTATCCTAAAGTTAGTAAACTTGAGGTTAAACCCACTGTGGGGAAAATGGGCTTGATCAGATTCTAAATCTGAGCAACCTGTTTTTGAAATAATTACATTCCTTTGGAACACACTGTAAGCAAACCATGTTACATGTCACCACAGTGCTTTACTGCTGGTTAGCCCTCGGTCAGTGGTAGCTGCCATCATTAATGTCCCAGCATACTGAAGTTCCACAGTATACACACTGGGAAATGCTCCCTTCCACATACACGCAGCCCTCTCCTGTTAATTAACCACTTGTGACATGAGGCTGCCCCCAAGCTCCTATCCAGCTGATGGCAGAAAAGACAACTGTTCAGAGCTTTCACATTCATGAATTCCAATAATTCTCAGGACAACCTTTAAGTCCCCTGTCGTTACAATAAAACACCTTTCTGACTCTGACATAACAGTTTTCTAGGTCCCCCGCAAGAAGGTGGTTCAAAGCAAAGTGGCAATCCAAATAATCCAGTTTCTTTTAATGGGTCTCTCTTTATAGGGACACAAAGTGGTACATGGGCTTTTGAGGCCAGGTAATTATCTAAGGAAACAAGAAAATCAAATATAAGAATAGGAAAAAAAAAATAGCTGAGAAAATGAAACAAATGTGAAAACTAAAGAACACTGTTTACCTTGTGATTCTAGGAAGTATTCTGTATTGAAAGAATTCCAGTGTTTTTTGTTTTTAAGGCAAGGAGAATCAAAATCCTGGCTGATCACATGGAGGTGTACATGGCTAATTGAGAGAGAAGGAAATTGACCATTAAATCCATTAAAAACCATGGCTTAATCAAAATGACAAACAGTAAAAGTATGGGTATATAAAATATTGCTAGTGTTTCCATTTAATAATTCATTCACTCATTCACTTAAGAACATTTAATGCTAAGTACCTACTAGAGCCAGCCATTATTCTAGCACTGGGAATTTAGCAGTGAACAAAATGAGAAAGGCCTCTGCCCTTATAGAAATTATATTCTAGTAAGGAAAGACAAATTTTAAAAAGAAAACAAACAGGGAAAATTCAAATCTTTAGCGTTGCTAAGGAGGGCGCCTGGGTGGCTCAGTCAGTTGAGCGGCTGCCTTCAGCTCAGGTCATGATCCCAGGGTCCTGGGATTGAGCCCCACATTGGGCTCCCTGTTCAGTGGAGAGCTTGCTTCTCCCTCTCCCTCTGCCTACTTGTACTCTCTCTCTCTCTCTGTCAAATAAATAAATAAAATCTTTAAAAAAAAAAACTGCTAAGGAAAAACACAAACCAGGGAAATGGGACACAGAGTGCTCAGGGGCTAGAAGTTACCTCTTTAGCTAGAGTGTTCGAGGAAGGCCACTACCAGGCAGTGATTTGAGCTGAGAAAGCAGTCAGGCAAGCAAAGATCTGGAGAAAGAATGTTTTGGGGAGTGGCAATGCCAAGTGCAAAGACCCTAAGAAAGAACTTGGTGCAACTGAGGAACAGAAAGGTGACAGATACGGCTGGAATGGTTCGAGCTGAGGAAGAGAGACTAGGTAGGAGTCAGAAAATAAAGAGTCTTACAGGCTGACAAGAGGTCTGCAGTGTATTCTGCTTACATTGTCTCTGATTTGCACTTTTAAAAGATCACTCTGGCTGCCCTGCAGAGAAAGAACTATAAAGAGGGTAACAATGGATACAGAGATGAGTTAGGAAACTACTGCAGAAATAATCACCCCGAAGATTAGAGCTGTAGTGTTTGGAATATATTTTGCAATAGAACCAACAGGACTTCCTAATGGATTAGATGTGGTTTGGGGGAGGTGCCACTTAGAGAGATGGGGAAGCTTAAAGGAAAAGCAAGTTTGGGGCAGAAAACCAAGAGTTCTCTTTTGGACTTGTTAAACCTTTTTTGTATAAATATGACTCTTAAAATCATTAATATTTCCTATCCTCCCAATAAATAATCAAAACCAACCAATACATGCAGGAATCCAAAATGGAATATAGGCAGTATCAAATAAACTTAATAGTATTACAAATGAATAAGGGAACCACACTGAAGGGGCTCAGGAAGAAAATAACCAGTGAAATGAACTTCGGAAAATAGTAGTTTGGATACTGTAAAGATGGAAAGAACTGTATAGAAATACTGTGAGTAAATGTCTTTCTCACAGGGTTATGGGTTAGCTGGCAATTCTATAACTGTTTTATGTGTATACTAAGACCAAACAGGAAAGTGAATTTATTATAGCTAATGAGAGCCAGATTTTTCACCTTTGGAGAAAGAAATTACAATAAAGGAAAGGGGGAGACAAGAATGAACCTTGCAGAATTGAACTGGAGCCAGAGATATCAGTATAAACTTGTGTTTTTCTGTACACATACACAAATAAAGAAAGAAATACGGAGGTGTGTGTATCTGTATGGATTAGGATTCACGCATGTATTTCCTGGCCCTATCTGCCAAAAGGACCTAGGAGTAAAGACACCCTGGAATCAACCACTTCTCTCAATATAGAAACCTAGTATCCAAGTCTTAGTTTATAAATATCTTTCTTTCTCCAATAAAATGAACTAAATAAAATAAAAAGTTCATTCCAGGGCAAGAACAGGAAAAATACAGGATGAGCCTGGAACATCTTATTCCAGAAAATAAAGAAGTGCTCAAAAAATGTTGGGGCCCTATCAAATGATTCGGGACCCAACCTAAAGGAGCTTCCAAGGACTAAAGCTAGAACAATTTGAGCAAGAAAATGAACAATGATAGACTAAATTAAAACCTATAGAATAAAATATCCATGAGTCCACACTGACAAATAACTAAATACATACATAATGGGGGAGAAGGGACAACTCTTCCATACAGAAGAATTCTAATTAATAAAAAAATCACCATTAGGTAAACACCACAGTAATAACTCTTGCAGGCAAGACCGTCCAATAAATGCTAAAATCACTGGGCAAAAGTTTGGGGAGAAACAGGTTACTAGCATAGTCCCTAACTATTCAAGACATTCATCAATTACAAAGGGAAAAATAGTAACTCTGAGGAGAGGAACCTGGCAGACATCACCCTAAAAAAGTGATCAAGGTTAATATGAGCAATAAGCCATCTCGACATCACGTACTCCTTGATATGAATGTACTGAGAAGGATGCAACATCACCTCTGTGGTGTTGGGGGGGCAGGGGGAAGCATAACCTCAATCTAATCATGAAAAAATATCAGATAAATCCAAAATGAGAGACATCCTATAAAACCAACCAGTAATCGGGACGCCTGGGTGGCTCGGTCAGTTAGGTGTCTGCCTTTGGCTCGGGTCATGATCCCAGGGTCCTGGGATCGAGTCCCACATCAGGATCCTTGCTCAGCAGGGAGTCTGCTTCTCCCTCTCCCTCTGCCTGCTGCTCCCCTGCTCATGCTCTCTCTGACCAATAAGTAAATAAAATCTTAAAAAAAAAAAAACAACAACCAGTAATCATCAAAAGTGTCAAGGTCATAAAAACTAGGAAAGGAGAAGGAAGTGTCACAGGTTAGGGGAAACTAAGGAGAGACAACAAATAAATCCAATGCAGGATCCTGGATTAGATCCTGGAGCAGAAAAACATAAAAATAAAAAAATAAAAAATAAAGAAAGGTGAAATTCAAATAAAGTCTAGAGTTTAATTAGTGGTGATATTATGGAAGATCTTTGGTCTGCTTCACACTTTTTTTATATTTTCTAAACGGAAAATATATTACTTTTACAAGGAAAAAAATGTGTTACCCTTTCCTTTCCATAGTGTTTATTCAAAATTATAAATAGTAATCATAAAAGGGTATGTGAGTGGCAAATTACTGCTCATTTTGCTTCCCACCCACACTTGCCACAGCTCTTTTTAATATTCTTAGAACAATAGCATGTATTACATAAAAAAGGTATGGACACCATGATTACTATGTGAAAAGCACTCTGTAGTCAAAGGGCTCTGTTAGTCATGGGCTGTGCAGCACTGGAGAAATAGGATTATGATTATGGGTGACTTTTGCCCTAAATTTTTTAATAAGATTTTAACAAAAAAATATATACAGTTGATCCTTGAACTGACCCCCCCACACTATCAAAAACCCAAAAGTGTAATTTTTGACTCCCCCCAAAACTACTAATATCCTACTGTTGATCAGAAGCCTCATCAATAACATAAAGTCCATTAACACATATTTTGTATGCTATATACTGAAATCTTACAATAAAAGCAGAGAAAACATTGAGAGTCACAATGAAAATACATTTACAGTATTTTACTATATCAAAAAACGTCTGCATATAGGTGGACCAGCACAATTCAAACCTACGTTGTTCAAGGATCAACTGCATTTTTTTTTAAATGAGGCCCAACATACATCAACCCTATGACCTAGCAACTTCACTTCCAGGAATTTACCAAAGGGCAAAAAAATGAAGTATGTGCATGATATACACAACAACATACATGAATCTCAAAATCATAATGCTAAAAAAGGTCCAACAGAAGAAAAGTACACATTATATGATTCCACTTATATGAAGCTCTAGAACAGGCAAAACTAACCTATGCAGAAAGAAATCAGAACAACACTTGAGGGTTGAAGGGAAGATTAAACGAAAAGCAGCGCAGGGAAACTTTCTGGGATATGACAGAAATGTTCTGTATTTTAATCAGAGTGATAGTTACATAGCATAAATGTTTGTCAAAACTGACCAAACTATAAATCTTGTGCATTTTGTTGTATGTAAGTTATGCCTCAATTTATTTTTTAAGATTTTATTTTTTTGACAGAGAGAGACACAGCAAGAGAGGGAACACACAGGGAGTGGGAGAGGGGGGCAGCAGGCTTCCCTCTAAGCAGGGAGCCTGATGCGGGGCTCGATCCCAGGACCCTGGGATCATGACCTGAGCCAAAGGCAGAGGCTAATGACTGAGCCACCCAGGCACCCCAGTGATGCCTCAATTTAAAAAATATACATACTGATGGGGAAAAAAATGTGGCACAAAAATTTCATTTGGTTAAAGTGGCCCATCATATAAGTCATAATTCACTGAATAAAATGTGAAGAATGTTGGGCAGGTAAAAAAAAATAACCAAAAGAAATTCTGACACATGCTACAGCAGAGACGGACCTTGAAGACATGATCCTAAGTGAAATAAGCAGTCAAAAAAGACAGATACTGTATGATTCCACTTACATGAAGCACCTAGAGTAGTCAAATTTATAGAAACAGAAAGTAGAATGATAATTGCCAGGGACTGTAGAGGGGAACGGGATGTAGTTTGGGAAGATGAAAAAGGATCTAGAAGCAAATGATGGTGATGGCTGCACAACAATGTAAATGTACTTAACGCCAATGAACTGTAATACTTAGAATCGTTAAAATGGTAAATTTTTTTTTTAAGATTTTATTTATTTGAGAGAGAGAATGAAAGAGAGAGAGAGCATGAGATGGGGTTGGGTCAGAGGGAGAAGCAGACTCCCTGCTGAGCAGGGAGCCCGATGCGGGACTCGATCCTGGGATTCCAGGATCATGACCTGAGCTGAAGGCAGTCGCTTAACCAACTGAGCCACCCAGGCGCCCAAAATGGTAAATCTTGTTAGGTATATTTTATCACCAAGAAAACAAACAAATACAAGATAAAAACTCCAAAATCCAATTAGTCTGCTTATCTCGTTGCTCAGCTCTAAAGAACTATGGTGATCTGCCTTGCTTGCATTCTTTAAAAAGATTGTTATTCCTTTCTGAATACTTCTGGGTGTGAGCCAAAGGCAAACAGGCTCTATATTTTTCTCTCATTTTATTTTAAATCTTAGATCTACTGAGTTGTCACAATAAAAGTCAGTGATGTTTGTCTCCTTCAAAGCAATGGTCCTTAATTGTTTAGGAGTTTATAGATGCTTCTGAAAAATCTAATAAAAGTCACAGGCACAAAAAAGAAAAAGAAAAATCAAGGCAAGTCAAGCAGAAGGGTGGAAGTTTCAGCCCACCTTCCTTGGAAACATCCCACCCTAGTCCCCTGGGCCTCGGAACTATCAGCACACCTAGGCTGAATCCATCTGTCCACCTAGACAGAACCAGAATGCACTGGCACTACACACAACACTTACCTCATGCTGGGAATGGCATGGTAACCCAAACGGAAGCGGAGTTTGCTGGACCCAGCGAAATCTGTGATCATCTTTTCCCCCACAGTGTGCATGTGTTTAAGGAGCTCAAGGTGTTCCCTGGTCACAGCCTTCAGACTGGAAATGGAAGCCCATGGTAAGACCAGCCAGTGGTGACGAGCCTTGGGATATTTATCCTTAATCACCACCACCTGCTCATCTTTGTAAACCTAGCAGAGGGGCATAAGAGAAGGAAACAGACATCTACCACACACCTTCTGGGCGCCAGGTGCCGTCATATTCACTAACTCACTTAACTCCCAACACAATCTTAAGTAAAAGGTTTCAGTATCCCAATTTTGTCAGATGAGAACTGAGACTTGGAATATGTCTTGCACTGTCACATAGTTAACAAAGTGGGAAGTCTAAGATTGTAAACCAGGTCTAGTCGACTCCAGAGTGTGTGTCTTCAATCACCACACTACAAAGAATACACAGAAAATGCACAGTACAAAATAGTTCCTAAGGTTCTGATGTAACATCCCCTCAAGCATTAATTCAAATGCACTCTTCTCCACTCTAACCCAGCACACCATGTGTCACAATCATGTGTTCCAAGAAGCCCTATCAGATTTGGCCCTCTGTCATCCAGGATGTAATTTAAGAAGAACTCAAAGACTCCTCCCAGGATGACACCTGACTATTAATCCCAGGCAGCCCAATAACTACAGTCACAATATATTACCTGACACTCCCTTGAAAGAAACCCCACTAAGGTTAACACAACTTCCCTTAATAGCACCCAGAAGTTTAGGAGGAACAAAGAAGAGGGGATATTCATTTTAAGAACTGAGCTTCTTTTCAACGAATTCCAGTTGCTAACTTACTGATAATAGGAAAAGCCACTTGGTTCTCACAAAATAGCCCAATAAAACGAACCTCAGTCAGAAGGGCTGATCTCCTTTGCTCTCACTTGTAGTTATGACCTCTTTGGAGTAGTCACTTAAAACATGAAGTGTATTTCAATGCCAAAATGTTATTCTGACCTGCATTTTGGGATCCTGCATAGAAATTTTCAAGCCTTGACTCCAGTGGCCCAATGATTCCTGAAACAAAAAGGAGCCACAAAAATTGCAAATGTCAATAGTTGTATTTGGCATTAGTTAATATCGTACGTCAGCAAAGCCCAACCAAACTTAGCAATGAGATTAGTTTTTAAGAATTAAGCTATACCCCCATACCATACGATCCAGCAATTGCACTACTGGGTATTTACCCCAAAGATACAAATGTAGGGATCCGAAGGGGTACTTGCACCCCAATGTTTACAGCAGCAATGTCCACAATAGCCAAACTGTGGAAAGAGCCAAGATGTCCATCGACAGATGAATGGATAAAGAAGAGGTGGTATATATAAACAATGGAATATTATGCAGCCATCAAAAGGAATGAGATCTTGCCATTTGCAACGACGTGGATGGAACTGGAGGGTGTTATGCTGAGTGAAATAAGTCAATCAGAGAAAGACATGTGTCATATGACCTCACTGATATGAGGAATTCTTAATCTCAGGAACAAACTGAGTGTTGCTGGAGTGGTGGGGGGTGGGAGGGATGGGGTGGCTGGGTGATAGACATTGGGGAGGGTATGTGCTATGGTGAGCGCTGTGAATTGTGCAAGACTGTTGAATCACAGATCTGTACTTCTGAAACAAATAATGCAATATATGTTAAGAAAAAAAAAAAGAAGAAGTTAGCAGGAGGGGAAGAATGAAGGGGAGTAAGTCAGAGGGGAAGATGAACCATTAGAGATGATGGACTCTGAAAAACAAACTGAGGGTTCTAGAGGGGAGGGGGGTGGGGGGATGGGTTAGCCTGGTGATGGGTATTAAAGAGGGCACATTCTGCGTGAAGCACTGGGTGTTATGCACAAACAATGAATCATGGAACACTACATCAAAAACTAATGATAAAATGTATGGTGATTAACGTAACAATAAAAAAATTTTAAAAAAAAGAATTAAGCTATACCCCCTTTACTCAATCATTTGCCTTTATAACCTAAACCGGCTCCATTTTCTTCCTATACAGGATTCAGAGCTATGTGTCTAGACAAAGGCTGGAGATGCCAGAGTGTCAACTACATCTTCTTCACCCTCTCCCACTCCATCTACAGCCTAACTACATTTCCACTTCGACATCAGGATGCGAATCACATGATCTATGAACAGTGTTCCAATGCTAACCTTCTACAGATAAACATATGACTGACCCATTTTAGCAGTTCCATGCTAAGCACACCATCATTATCTCCCTACCTTCAAGTGGCTTACCTCAGGAATTCAAGAGAAAAGTACATGAAGGGACATTCACCCCAGTGACTGGTGACACAAACAAGTGACTCTTTCATCATGGTTAATAAGCCTTGTCATGGTTAATAACCCCTTATGCGTATCTGGGCTTTACAGTGTACAAAACAATCAAGCAGTCATTGTATCTCATTTAATCTCCACATCAAGCACACCGCCCTCACCTTTTTGGTAGATGCATCTTTCCCTTTCTTTGAAGGCACAGAGGATTGGCCAGGGTCACTCCCAGGTTCCAGTCCTCTACAGGACTCAGCTTCCTGGGCAGCATCCCCTTCTATAGAATCACTGCTGCCTGACCTCTTTCTCTTCCTGTGTGTTTCTAGGCCAGGGCTCTCTGCCTCTTCCTCAAACTCTACAATATATGGATAAAGTTCATTCACCATGTGGAGAATTTGGCCAGGCTGCAGCTTCACCTCTTGGTCCTTCCCAATTATGACCGAGTCAATGCTGGTGGGATTGACCCCTACCTATAAATAATAAAAAAATAATTACAATGATAGCAATAATACCATTAGCAGCATAGCCACTGCTATGTTAACCACTTACTGCATGCCAGGCAGCATGCTTAATGCTCACTTCCACACGACATAGAAGCTTTTATTGGTTGGCACAAACACTCTAAAATCAACATAAGAAAATCATCAAGTATAAAATGGAAATCCAAATTACAAACACACATACCTGCTTCACCTTGACATATCCTTTGTTACACTCTGCTTTCAACTGTACTGAAAGAGATTTTAAAAAGTTAAACCTAAATGCCAGAAAGAACCAAGCACTTGCTCCTATTCTCCTTATAGGACAATGAAGCCTCACTCCAGGAGGCAATTTGACTGTGGTTTCCTCAAAGGCCTATAAGCAAAATTGCCTGTTATGGAGGTGGCTGGGCTCCAAATCCTTCCATAAAATGTCCACCAGCACACATACTCCCTTAGCTCCTGCTAATATCCCTACGAAGCAGCTTCACAGAATCCCCACAAATCTTGTTATTCCAGAGCCCGTGGCCCACTCAGGATCCCAGACTCTGCAGTCAGGGAAGGGACCCCATTCTCTCACAGACTCTTGGTTCATGATTATATCAGGCTTCCACTATTTAATAAAACTATGAGATGCTTTCAATAGAAAAAGGCAAAAGATATACTTCTGGAAAAGAGAAGTTCAGCTGGCCTTAGTAGGCAGAGTGATTATTCTAGAAAGAGGATTGAAGGAACAGAACAGTCTGAGCATATGTGGGAAGAAATAACATTAAACACTTGTGTTCAGAGAAGTGAACAAAGTTTCTGGGGGGAGACAGGGTGCACAGACACCACAGCTGCTCTCCAAGAAGGAACAGGCAGAAGACAGGCTGACATACAAGTCCCTACAGTTGCTGCTGTGAAAAGGGGACAGAGTGAAAAGCAATATCTGCTTCTGTATCTCAGACCTAGCCAGCTCAAGTATGGTTTTTTTTTTCCCCCATTTAGATTAACTCATGTGGAAAAAATAAACAGTACTGCAGACTCCAAGCACTGAGAAACTCTATGGGGAACACACATGTGGGGGTCTGGTAGCAGTGAGCATGTCCAGAGTTTATATGTTAAAAAATGAGGTACATGGTAAGGCTTTTTCCTAAGGACGTTCATTTCATTAAATCCCAGGAAAGGCATTTCAAGAGCTAGATGCCATAGTCTTATAAAGATAACCCCCTCTGTGTGAGGCATTATGTAAAGGATGGAACTATCCCATCACTTCTCAGACATGGTTTCAGGCTGGAGGTCCCAGAATTAACTGTTTCACTGCCCAGTGAGGAATCTCCCTGCGCAAAGCAGGGTACAAGATTCAGGTCCACCACCCCATAGTAACAGGATGGAACATACCTATTCTCAACACTAAATCTTAACCACTTCCAGAGGATAGAATCAGGGGTGAATGGGTCCCTGGTGTTAGCTAAAAGATGGCAGACAAAAAGTTTCTACCAATAGCATCCAGGAAATGTGCATCTTCGGTTATCATTATCCTGAGGAACAAAACACAGTAATCTGCACATTGCTATGACCAAGTACCTTGCTGTCGAGAACATTTCTTGTCAACGATCTTGGTCTCTGGGCCACGCCCAACCATGACTGCTTCCAAATGTGGAAGTTTGATTCGCTGGTGCCGGTTATCCTGTCTCACCAACCAGCACACCCGCATCATTACTCTGAGAGAAAAAAACAGGAAAGAATCACTGGAAAAATTAGCACAAGTCCTCCAGGGCCACACCCCACACCACCACATATGCCATCTACCAGTGACTTCACCTAGGTCTCAATTTTCTCACCTGTAAAACATGATGATGACAGGACTCATGAGGCTGTTGTGAGAATTAAGTAAGATAATGTATATATTTACCTCTGTGCCTAAATCAGGCTAAGCAATCAAATATTATGTTTATTGATATACTCTATGTGCTGACCATTAGCCTACACACTGAGGATAAAAGAATAATTAAACCTTGTCCCTATCCTTGAGGGGCCTGGAGTATAGGTGGGGCAGACTCATATGTCAATTATTACAATATAATGTGATAAGCACCATAAAAAGGGATTAACCAAATATGGCATTAGCCCAGGGAAAGGAATAACTGACTCTTGTAAGTAATATCAAAAACAGCTTAATGAGGAAGGGATATTTATGCTAAGTTTTAAAGCATGAGAAGGAGTTTGCATGGCAGAGAATCAGGACATAAGAATAGAGGATGTTCTTCAGTCCACAGGTGTCTTTATGTATATTCGGTTTCCCTCCTTAATCATCATAACATATCAATATTAGAACAATGCATTTTATTACCATCTAACAGAAGACTGTCATAATAAATATACAAACCTACAATGTTTAAGTGTGAATGTGGCCCCTCTGTGCAATACACAAACTGCACAATAGTGAAGGGACTGGTTTTCTTTTGAAAACAACCTTTAGGGGCGCCTGGGTGGCTCAATCGATTAAGCATCGACTCTTGATTTCAGCTCAGGTCATGATCTCAGGGCTGTAAGATGGAGCCCTGCATTGGGCTCTGGGCTCAGTGGGGCATCTGCTTAAGATTCTCTCTCTGCCCCTCCCCACCCACCCATCCCAATCACCGCTCCCTCTGCACATGCACACGCACTTTCTCTAAAATTAATAAAAAAATCCTAAAAAAGGAAGAAAGGAAGGAAGGAAGGGAGGGAGGGAGGGAGGGAGGGAGGGACGACGGACAACCTTCATGGCCACATAGGGTATCAGTAGAAGGGAAAGAGACAAGAAATCTGGGAGAAAAAAAATAAATAAATTTGGGAGGGAGATGAGGCCTGAACAAAGGCAGGGCAAAGGGAATGGAGAGGAAGAAGATCCAGAAAAATTGTGAAGGTAGACTTAATACTGACTGTATTTGGGGAATGACAAAGGAGTAAAGGGAGACATAAATCAAGACTTCTAATTTGGAAATAGCCATTAACCACCATGAGAAATAAACAAGGAGACATAATTTGAAGTTAAATGGCAGATGAAGGGATGATTTCTGATTGAAACACAGTGAGATTAAGATCCACAGGTCAAGGTAGGATATATGGGTAGAAAGCTCAGGGAGAGGAATGGGCCGAATGTATATATTTGAGAGGCATCAACATGTCAGAGAAGGTGAGGCAAAGAGAGCATGAGATCACCCAGAGAGGGAGAGCAGGAAATTATGGGCAGAGACAGGACTAGGATCTTTGGGATGCCTCCAGAAACTGACTGTTCAAGCCTCTAATACCCTCTTTGAGAAATGTGCCCTGCAGGCAAGGCAGCACTCATCAGGCCCTCTGCACAGCTTTGTGTCCAAAGGGAACAGAAAAGGAACAAGATTTTTAAAAATCAGAGCTTCATTACCATCTGCAAAGAAAGGATAATGCAAAGGAGAGTGAGCAAATGAGTGCTGAAGAGGTACAAAGTCACAGAAATTCAATCAGTCAGGAAAGGCTTTGGAAAGCACTCAAATGAAAAGGCTGAGAGGACTGATAAGGAAGAAAATAAGCGGGAGGGGACATTCCATTTTTTTTAAAGATTTTATTTATTTATTTGACAGAGATAGGCAGAGAGGCAGGCAGAGGGAGAGGGAGAAGCAGGCTCCCCGCTGAGCAGGGAGCGTGATTCGAGGCTCAAACCAATTGAGCCACCCAGGTGCCCTAGGACATTCCATTTTTAAAAGCACAAGTGACAGGGACACCTGGCTGGCTCAGTCCGAAGAGCACGCAACTCTTGATCTCTGGGTCATTGAGTTCAATCCCCACATTGGGTGTGGAGATTCTTAAATAAATAAAACTTAAAAAAAAAAAAGGCACAAGTGACAACACAGATTTCAGCAATAAGCCACAGGTAAGGGGTAGAAAGCAGACCTTATTAGTTGACCCAGAGGAGCTGCCCCAGAGAATCACCAAAAAAGTGCAGAAGTCCTGAACACTAGGCTGAAAAGTTTAGACTTCACAATCAACCAGAGACAACTGCCAAGTTATTGAGCTGCATAGCAAAGTGAAACAACAGCTGTGTATAGGCAGACTGGAGCGGAGAAGTCTAGAGTCAGAGATTAGTCAGGAGGCTGTCAACATAATGACCAGAGTGAGGTCCAAAAGTTCAGCAGGTCTTTGTGAAGGAATGGATGCAAGAGCATGAAGAGTCAGCGGCAAACCTAAAATCCTGAAACTGGATCCTCAAATGATGATGATGCTACAGGCAAGTCCACTTTTAAATGCTATGTGTTCAGAGGGGCATCTGTTTGCACTTGCTGGAAACTGATGAATGAGCAGGTAATGACTGAGAAGTGAAGTATGTCTTCATCAGGCCTTGGGGAAATAAGTCATGGTGACTGACTACTCACAGTAATAAAAGAAATCTGAGAGAGCACAGGGACAGGAAGGAATCTGATGGGCCGCTGAGAGCATGGCTGGCTGTTGCAGGATAATAGGAGCTACCCCTCCTGCCCTGTACACACACACTCATTCCCACCAAAGTTCTCAAGTCATGATGTTCCTATTTACTACTTCTTGAGAAGCTAAAGCAGTGACTGCACAATGCTTAGGCAACTAACGTTAAGCAACATTTTGGCCCATTTTAGCCTCCAGTTCCAATTTCTAGGAATGAAGCATTTTAGAATATGGGGAGTACATAACGATAGGTGCTCCTGAATCTTTAAATTGGTCCATCCAATAAAACTCCATAAACTGCAAGTTCTAATCAAGAAATCAAGCCCATTTTTTTGCTTACCAATATATCTCCAACACTTAATACTTGGCATACAAGAACGCAATATATATTGCAAGTGAATCACCAGATGATAATCCTGTCCAGATTCTCATCCCTTCCTCCTCTTTCCCCTGCTCCAGTTCCTCTTCTTAAGTGGTCCTTTGCTCCTCTCTTTAGGCAATCCCATCCTCACATCTATGCATATTAAATCCTAATTCTCTATTTTCTAACTCCCTACTTTTCATTCCAGAGTTGTAGGGATTGGTCAGGAATATATTCTGGTTATATCTTAAGGAACCAAAGTGATCTGATAGGCCACACAAGCCCAGCAATCTGATAACGTGGAACAGTGCTGTCCAGTAGAATTTTTTGCAATGATGGAAGTGTCATTAACCTGCATTGTCTAATAATGAAGCCACCATGTGACAATCAAGCATCCGAAATGTAGCTAGTGCAACAAAGGAACTAAAGTTCTTAGATTTTTTTAAACATACATTTAAATAGCTACATGTGACTGATGGCTACCATGATATCCAACCCAGCCCCAGAAATTTGCCCAACCTGGTAAGTACCAAATTCTTCAGGCTTGAGGTTAAGACCCTCATACTCTACCCCCACAAAGGTTACTTATGTCACCTCCTACTTCCTTTCATAGAACTAGCCCACCCTTCCCTTGCCCCAGACTCACATACATTTATTCTTACACACAAATACATCTCTCAGGTATGATGTACTGAGTCTCATCTCCCAAGTAAGTCATTCTTAATATGATCTCCTGGCATTGGATTATACCCTTTCCTCCTTCCTAGAATCCCAAATCCTTCTCAATTTCCAAGTCCCACCTCCTCCAGGGAGGCCTTCAGTGGACTATCTTGTCTTCTCTACATCTTGCCACAGGGTGTGGTCAATTTATCTTCACAGTTCTCTGAAAATTAAATGTGGATGTAATTCTACTCTCCAAATGAGATTATAATCTCCTTATAAACAGCCTGCATCACTACCCATCCATACAGAAAACTCAGGTCTCTAGAAGATTATGGCCCTGGGCTAGGCGCGGCCTTATACTTCTGAATATCCTCTGGTGTTCGGCATACCTTTATCTAGTGCATACTATCTGCTAGGCATTTGTTAAATGTCTTTTTTTTTTTTTAAGATTTTATTTATTTATTTGAGAGAGAGAGAATGAGAGATAGAGAGCACGAGAGGGGAGAGGGTCAGAGGGAGAAGCAGACCCCCCGCTGAGCAGGGAGCCCGATGTGGGACTCGATCCCGGGACTCCAGGATCATGACCTGAGCCAAAGGCAGTCGCTTAACCAACTGAGCCATCCAGGCGCCCCTGTTAAATGTCTTACTTTTATCATCTCATTTAATTTTCCCAGCAACTCTTATTCTAAGGAAGAGAAAATTTAAGGCTTAAGAAAAAATAGGTAACCTATTTTTAGTTTGGCATAACCAATGTGTGTGCCAGAGATAGGATTTGAATCAATTCTAAAGAACGGGTTCTTAATCACTACACCATATACCTTTTGTCTTCACTCATTTGATCATTCAATTAAAATTACTATGTGCCGGGGCACCTGGGTGGTGCAGTCAGTTAAGCGTCCGATTCGTGGTTTTGGCTCAAGTCGCGATCTCAGGGTCATGAGATCAAGCCCCACGTCAGGCTCCATGCTCAGCATGGAATCTGCTTGAGATTCTCTCTCCCTCTCTCTCTATCCCTCCCACTCGTGCACTCTAAAATAAATAAACCTTCTTAAAAAATTATTACATGCCTACAGTGTGCCTTGTGCTATTCTAGTACTGAGAATAAAGAAATAATACATCTCACTCATATAATGCAGGTATAATAGATCATTCTTGCCTTCAAAAGGCTGTTTTGTGGGGGAGAGAAACACAAAAACATTTATAGCAAATGTAGTAAGTATAGTGATTGGTCTGTGCAGAGTATCATGGGAGCACAAGGCTAGAGTACCCAACCCAGACATGGAAAAAGGAGATGTCAAGGAAGATTTCCTATAGGAAATGAGTCCTATAAATGAGTCCTATATATAAGCCAGATTAACTAGGTGAAAGGGTCATCCTAATTAGGTGAGGAGAAGGAAGTGGATAAAGGAAATGGAGAAAATTCAAGTCAAAGGGAATAGCAAGGGCAATGCACAAAGAAATAACAGTCTGCACATGAAGAAGCAGTGCAGTGTTGCTACAACCTAAAATATGAGGCAGAAAAGAGGCTAGAGACACAGGCACGTCCAGAATAAGCAGAGCCCTGGGTGACTGGCTGAGAAGCTCAAACTTCAGACATTCCACTGGATTTTACAATTTAATAAACAATAAAAATTTGCTAAGTGAATGAGAAAAAAGATCAGATGAATGAAGACAGGTATTAAAGATTATTAAGCAGGACTTTAACACAGATTTGTGTCAAAGATCATTTGGGGGAGGAGGGCAGGTGTTAACTTATATCACCTCATGTGAGAAGATACATGGGGAACAGGACTGGAGGCAGGGAAATCAGTCAGAAGGCCATCATATTTCAGATGAAAGATGACAGTGCCTAAAGTAGTTCAAAGGTAGGGATGAAGAACACAGATTTGAGAAATATTTAGGGGGTAAAATCATCAGGACTTAGTGATCTATGTGATGAGACCAAGTTCAGGGAAGATAGAGTTCAGTTTCAGGCTTGTGAATTTGAACTGTGGGACTTGCAGGCAGAGCTGTCTAGCAGGGTGGTCAGAGGTGAGGGTGAAAGTCAGAAAAAAGGGTCTGACAACTTTGATTTGGGAGCATGTAGAAGGGAGTTAAAACCAAGCTAGTTGATGTGCTCACTCAGGCAGTGTATACAGAACAAAAAGAACAGTGAGCCAAAGTCACAACTTACAAATACCCAACATTTTAGGGGAGGAAGAAAAAAGACTACCCACAGAAGAAATGGCTAGTGAGAGAGACACATGGAGAAACAGCTAGGATGTAAGCTCCTTACAGGGAGGCACTTTGTCTTCCTAGTCTCTGTATCATAATAAATGTTAAATAAATCAGCTGAATGTATTATTCTGGAAAGCAAAGCAGTAGGGGAGTGAGTTTCAAAAGCAGCAAAGGTGACTAAAAAATGTCTATCTGGTTTGATAATTACTGTAACTTTAAGATTAAAATTTCAGGGGCGCCTGGGTGGCTCAGTTGGTTAAGCGACTGCCTTCGGCTCAGGTCATGATCCTGGAGTCCCGGGATCGAGTCCCACATCGGGCTCCCTGCTCAGCGGGAAGTCTGCTTCTCCCTCTGACCCTTTCCCCTCTCATGTTCTCTCTCTATCTCATTCTCTCTCTCAAATAAATAAATAAAATCTTTAAAAAAAATTACTGTAACTTTAAGGTTAAAATTTCAGGGGAACGATAGTTCTCAAAGGGAGACTGAAGAAAGGAGTGAAAGGTGAGAAAATGGAGATAGAATTTAGAATACTCTTTAAAATAGTTTGAATAAGAAGGGGAATAGAGTTACTGGATGACAGCTAAAGGAAGGATGGATCACTAAGACTTTCTTTCTAGCTTGGTAGGTTAGGGGGCAGGTGACCATGAATCTGAGAAATCTGACATGTTTATACAAAACTAGGACATAGGGGCAGAAAAGACAAATGAAAACAAGGTTTCACAGATGAAAATATAAAACGTAAGAAGCAAAGACACAGGGATTTGCTTTATCAGAGCAGAGTGAAGGAAAGGTAAAAATGGGTTTAAGTCTAACATTTTTTTAAGAAGGGAAAGCAGGGGCAAAAATTTGAGGGAAAGCACATCTGATGACCTCAATTCACTCCATAAAATAGTAGGTAGAAGTGAGGTGTTTGGGAGCTTAATGAACAGTTGAAAAAAATCAATGTAGGGCGCCTGGGTGGCTCAGTTGGTTAAGTGACTGCCTTCGGCTCAGGTCATGATCCTGGAGTCCCAGGATCGAGTCCTGCATCGGGCTCCCTGCTCAGCAGGGACTCTGCTTCTCCCTCTGAACCTCTTCCCTCTCATGCTATCTCTCATTCTCTCTCTCTCAAATAAATGAATAAAATCTTTAAAAAAAAAAGAAAAAAAGAAAAAAAATCAATGTAACACAGTGAATAACATCCGGGCCTCTTTAAGTTCAACTGCTTGAGTTCAAATCATGGCTCGGTAACCTACCTACCCACTGTGTGATTTGACGCCAATCATTTAACCTTAGCCTTTAATTCTTTAGCTGTAAAACAACATTAAGAATTGCTCTACAACACATGGTTGTCACAAGGACTGAATGAGGAAGTATGCAAAGCTCAGTGTCTGGCAAAAAGTAAGCATTCAACACTATTATTACTGGTTAACAGTGAAGACAAGATAAAAGCAAGAGCTAAGGACATGTAAAAAGATCATCCCCCATCACTGACTGTGCAACTTAGGTGGAAGGGCACAAGTCTGTATTGTCTCCCTACGTGTAGTCTTGTCTCAAGTATTTTAACAATTCCTAATATGTTAGATTCCCTAAAGGCTCTAAACCTGGGCCACACTAATTCCAAATGGAAATTATATCCCTGCTTTTTTGAACCACTATCACTGCCTGCATGAGAAAAAGCTTGCTTCTTCTGGCCCTCCTATTAGGCTTGTTGAGGACGATGTGAAGGCCCCTCCAGTTCCTTTCAGGAAACGCTTCTAGAGGAAACAATGCCCTTCCTGACAAGCTGAGCCGCCTCCTGGGCTGGACAATACCCTCTCTCTCTAACCTTTTTTTCTGCTTGTGTTGTGACCAAGCTGTGGGGGGGAGAGGGGAGGTGAACGAACGTGAGGTGGGGCGGCGACCGAAAAACGGCCCAAGGGAGCTTCCGCAAAGTGAGACGCCTAGAGCCCGAGGACGGAGCAAAGCCTGACGGGAAAGAAGCCATAAAAGCATTATTCAAGGAACATCATTCAAGGGCAGTAATGACCCCGGTCCAGGGCCCACAACCACGGTTTCCCACCCGGCCAGCAGAAGAGGTAGGCCAACAACTGCCTTACCTCGAGACCGCGGAGACAGGCAAGCGCAAGTCACTCTTCCGAGCAGCACCACTTCCGGTGCTGTGTGATGACGTCACGAGGCCATCCAGAGAACAACCAGTGGCGTCACCAGTGCCCGTCCAAATATTGGCTGAAAGGGTCTCTCCCAATACCCGGATCGGGAAGCGTCCGCCCTGACTTGGTCCCTCCGGGGTCGAGGTCCTACTGCGGTTTCTGGCAATGATTCTGCGGAGGATTAGCAGAGCTTCTCTCCATCCGAGTGTCTCTTCCCTGTCACCACCTCTCAGTCTGAGTCCGGAGAGACTTCAGGCAGCTGTCCTCTCTGTGGCCGTTTCTAGGCAACTGTGCAGTGCCTTGACACTCCGTTAGTAGAAGCTCACTACCTTTAAGGCCATCTTTTCCGCTGTAGAAAGTATCTGCTGTGGCATCGTTTTCCTGCCCTTTTTCAAAACTGCAATCGACTTTCTCTTTCGTCTGGGGAGAAAGAGCTGGAGGGGCTTGCGGTGGGGAAACCTGATAAGATTGTTTTAATGCTATTTTTACTAAATGAACTGGCTGACAGGCAGGAGAGAAGCAGCAGGCTGCTGGGATGAGATGGGTTTACCGATTTTTATAGCGATTCCAGGATGTTCCCTAAGAGTCATGTATTGTAAGTATTCGAAGGCATTTTGGCAGATGGAACAATTCCTATCTTGTGGGTGAAGGCACAGTTTATAATTTTTCTCAAACTAAATAAAAACAGCTTTAAGGAGTCACATTTCTTGCTCAGGATGGAATGTATTTCCTTCCATAGAAAAGCAGAGTTAACGGTATGACAAAGATACCAGAGCTATTAAAATAGGGTAGAAGAATCTTCCAGGAAACACAGAAAAGAGACTTCCTCTTTTTAGCAGTGAAGATGCAGGTTTATATTAGGGTCACACCAGGAAGTAGGGGAGCACAGGAAGCATCTTAGCCACACAGCCTTCATGGTGGTGCAATGTGATTCACGCTACTGGAGGTAAAATTAGGTGGCTCTGGTCACCTGACCAGTTCCCTCAGAATTAAGCTTCCCTTAGCCTCTGCTTCTACCTGACCTGCCTTAGTGTGTCTTGCATTCAAAATTGGATTGGATTATTCTAATTGGATTATTTACCATATATTGTGCAAAATTGGGCAGAGTTTCCATGCCCAGCCTACTAGGTCTAGCCCTTTGTCTATAGCATATTACTGGCCAGAGAGGCAAGGTCACATGGCACAAGGGCATAACACTTATGACTTTCACAGACCCCACCCAGAACGAAAACATATCACAAACAGATACACAGAAATTAATAAAGAGTTGTTTGTAGTATTATCTAATGTCGTGGCCCTCAAAGTGTAATCCTTGGATCAGTAGCCTCACGACACCTAGGAACTTGTTAGAAATGCAAATTCTCAGGCCTCACCCCAGGCTTACTGATTCAGAAACTTTGGGAGTGTGGCCCAGCAGTCCGTTTTAACAAGCCCACCAGGTTATCCTGATGCATGATCAAGTTAGAGATTCAAATTAGGAAGGCAAAGACTTCAATCTGTACATCATGATAAATGTGTTTTGTGGCCTGCTCTGGGCTTTGGGGGCTTTTTTTTCCTTTTTCAAATTCAAAAAAAAAAATTTTAACTGTGGCAAAATACACACAAAACTTATAAGCCATTTTTAAGTATACAGCTCAGTAGTGTTAAGTATATTCACATTGTACTGAATCTATCTCCAGAACGTTTTAATCTTGCAAAACCGAAACTATGTGTTAAACAACTATTTCCCCTTCCTCCAGCCCTTGACAACCACCAATTTACTTTCAGTTGCCATGCGTTTGACCACTCTAGATACTGCACACAAGTGAAATCATGCAGTAGTTGCCTTTCTGTGACTGGCTTATTTCATGTAGCATAATGTCCTCCAGTTTCATTACTTGTAATATGTCAAAACTTTCATTTTAAGGCTAAATAACACTATTGCATGTATACACCACACTGTTTACAATTGCTTTGTCTGTCAATGGATGTTTGGATTGCTCCCATATTATGGCTATTATGAATAATGCTACTATGAACATTATTGTACAAATACCTCTTCAAGATCCAGCCTTCAATTCTTTTGGATATATACCCAAAAGTGGGATTTGTGAGTCATATGATAATTCTATTTTTTATATTTGAGGAACCACCTACCTACTGTTTTCCATAGCAGCTGCACCATTTTACATTGGACGCAAGGGTTCCGATTTCCCCACATCCTTGATAACCTTGTTATTTTCTGGTTTCGGTTTTGTTTTTTTTTTTAATAGCAGTCATCCTAATGGGTGTGAAGTGATATCTCATTGTGGCCTTGATTTGCATTTCTCTAATGATTAGTAATGTTGAGCACTTTTTCATATGTTTCTTGGCCATTTCTGTATCTTCTTTGGAGAAATGTCTATTCAAGTCCTTTGCCCGTTTTTTTTTCTTTTTGGGCCCCCACTTTTAAATCAAGTTACTTTGTTGTTGTTGCACTGTAGAAGATCTTTTTATATTCTAGATATTAATCCGTTCTCAGATATTTGCAAGTATTTTTCCCCATTTCACAGATTGCCTTTTCATTCCATTATTGTGCCCTTTGATGCACAGAAATTTTTAATTTTGATGTTGTCCAATGATCTATTTTTACTTTTGCTGCCTGTGCTCTTGGTATCATAGCCAAGAAATCATTGGAAGCTTTTCCCCCGTTTTATAGTTTTAGGTCTTATATTTGGATCTTTGATCTATTTGGTCATTTTTTTAATATGGTGTAAGATAAGGGTCCAACTTCATCCTTTTGCATGGGGATATCCAGTTTTCCGAACACCGTCTGTTGAAAACATTGTCTTTTCCCTATGGCATGGTCTTGAAATCTTTGTTGAAAATCATTTGACCAGGGGTGCCTGGGCGGCTCAGTCGGTTAAGTGGCTGCCTTTGGCTCAGGTCATGATCCCAGGGTCCTGGGATCAAGCCCTGCATTGGGCTCCCTGCTCGGTGGGAAGCCTGCTTCTCCCTCTCCCACTCCCCCTGCTTGTGTTCCTTCTCTCGCTGTGTCTCTCTGTCAAATAAATAAATAAAATCTTAAAAAAAAATTAAAATAAATAAAGAAAATCATTTGACCATATATGCAAGGGCTTATTTCTGGCTTCTCTTCAATTCCATTACTCTATACATCTGGCCTTATACCATTACCACCGTTTTGATTACTGTTGGTTTCATAATAACTTCTGAAATCAGGAGTTACGAGACTTCCAACTTTGCTCTTCTACAAGATTGTTTTGGCTATTCTGCTCAGGAGGTTTTAATTATTTTCTAATTCCAACAGAAATTAGTAGATCTCACATGAAAATTGGGATTCTTTGTCTACTGAAAAAAATCAATAAATCCAGCAAATTCTGGCAACAAATAGCCAGAATTGTGAATGACTATCATGCGCTCTCCAGGCTACTGTCTCCACCTACTCATTTATATAACCTGTCTGGTCCCTGAGGGCTCTTCTTTCTTTGAGACTTTGAGAATCCTGGTCTAAGGGAATGGCAGTTGGTGCCAGAGGACCAACCTGGGGATACTACAGTGGTCTGGTCCAGAGATTTGCTCAGAAGGAAAAGTACAGAATCCTAGGAGAGGGCATTGTTAGGAAACTTCATTTTGTTTTTTGGGGTTTTTTTGGGGGGGAGCATAGGGTGAGAGTGGGGTTGGGAGGGGTGTGAGAAAAGACCTGTGTGAGGAAAGGAAAATAAATCAAGTCCAGAAAGTTCAAAAGGAAACAGACAAGTGAAGGCTAGGGAAAAGAATATTCCAAATCTATGATCTACACTGAAAAAAGAGCAATACACAAAAGCCCTACAGGGGGCCTTAAGCACATTCTTCCAGGCATGATAGAAGTCCAGTGGAACTGAAGAGTAGACAGGGAAAGGAAATGGTGAGATCTGAGCAAGGATCAGATAGTAAACCATTTAGGAACTGTATGTGGGTTCACCCTATATTCAGTGAAAAAGCCCTGAAGATTTAGCCGGGGGAATAATATTATTTGGTATTTGTTTCATTGGATGCTGTGGCTACTGTGAGGAAGAAAGGATGGGTGGGGTGGGGCAAGAACAGAAAGGGTGAGAGCAGTTAGGATTATACTGATATAGTGCAAAGGATGTTGGCAGCCTGGACAAGAGGGAAAAGGTAGATAATTCAAGAGATGTTTTGGAGGCAGCATCAACTGGACAAGACATATTCTTCTCTGTAGGCAGACCTAGGTGAGATGCCAAATAATAAAAGTCACTTGGTGGGGATAGGCACAAAACCTAGTGAGCTAGGGGCGCCTGGGTGGCTCAGTCGTTAAGTGTCTGCCTTAGGCTCAGGTCATGATCCCAGGGTCCTGCGATCGAGCCCTGCATTGGGCTCCCTGCTCAGTGGGTAGCCTGCTTCTCCCTCTCCTACTCCTTCTGTTTGTGTTCCCTCTCTCGCTGTATTTCTGTCAAATAAATAAATAAAATCTTTAAAAAAAAAAAAACCTAGTGAGCTATAAATTTAGTTGCATGTTTCATATGTCCAAAATCTTCTTGGGATGCCTGAGTGGCTCAGTTAGTTAAGCAGGGCTTAACCTGAGCCTTTGGCTCAGGTCATGATCCCAGGGTCCTGGGATTGAGTCCTGCATCACATCGGGCTCCTTGCTCAGCAGGGAGCCTGCTTCTCCCCCTGCTTGTGCTCTCATGCATTCTCTCTCTCTCTGACAAATAAATAAATTAATTAAATATTAAAAAAGAAAAAAGTCTCACTGCAGGCACCTACAACTCTGCCTGCTGGATTCCTCTGGACCCAGGAGCTTTCCTGAGTGCAAACACACCAGAAATGAGGGGAATCTATGCCCTTGGGAGCATTTGTGAAATGATGTAAAGAAGTGGATGGGTAAACTTGTTTCCTCACCTTGGGGTGAAACAACTTTGAAGTATGTACAATATTGTCTCCCAGAGGTTCTCCAGCAACACTAAGCCCCAGTTGCCCTGAGTGATAACCTGCACATTGACTTCCTTCCCATCCCAGCCTCGCTTCTCCACACCCCTACAGGGGCTCCTTTGGATCATCGCCTAAATAACATACTGAAATCCTTGCCTTAGTGTCTGTTTCTGGGAGAATCCACCTAACAAACTCCTCCTATTTTCTAAAAATATTATTTCTCTTTTTAGAAAAGTTAATAATTCCTACTGCTTCCCAACTTTTTAATGTCATACTACAAAGATTAAATCATATTCACAGAACACTGGGGTAAACTTATAAGGAACTAGATGAAAAAAAATCATTACATTTCCTTTATAATTAACTATGGTAAGAAAAATTAAAAGCAGAGTATTTGGAAAAATTGTATTGATTTTGGCTAAATATTCAAATAAAATATTTTTAAATTTTTCATAAGAAGCTTGAGCATGTTTCTGTGAATATTATCTTTTTTTATTTGAGAGAGAGAGCACAAGAGCAAGAGAGATTGAGAGAACAAGAGGAAGGAGGGGCAGAGGGAGAAACAGACTCCCTGCAGAGCAGGGAGCCCAACAAGGGACTTGATCCCAGGACCCTGGGATCATGCCATGAGCTGAAGGCAGACGCTTAACCAACTGAACCACCCAGGCGTCCCCTTTTATTCTTTTTTTAAAGATTTTATTTATTTATTTGAGAGAGAGTATGTGTGTGTGAGTAGGGGGAGGGGCAGAAGGAGAGAGACAATCTCATGCAGACTCCACACTGAGCACAGAGATGGATGCAGGGCTCAATCCCATGATCCTGAGGTCATGACCTGAGCCAAAATCAAAAGTCAGACGCTTAACCAACTGAACCACCGAGGCACCCATGTGAATATTACCTTTTTGACATTGGGTTTCATGATGAAATAAAATATATATTTTCTGATTAAAATTTCTTAATCATAATCTTTTCAAATTCTTGGTAGTCATACCTACAATTGGCACACCAGTAGAGAAGTTTTGTCCTATACATCACAGTGTAAACATGCTAATACATCTATAAACTATACCCTATAATTTACTTTAAGATCTTCCACCTATAATTTAAACCTTATTGTTTTCAACTCCGGCTTTTAGGACTGGGTTAACTTCCTACTATGGGTTGATTTCACAGCTTACTCCCTCATGGTTCTAAATTTCCAAGAGTTCAGGAAAATAGTCACCAAAATCCCAAGTAGTGACATTTATACCATTAATGGTTCATGTTAGAACTTTTATTTCAATTCAGCAATTCTTATTTGTGTGAATCACAGATGTTGTGCTGGTCTCTCCTCAAATTTCTTGTAAACATATTAAGAAGAAAGTCACAGGAAGTTCTAACTTGTCCCGCCTTACCTCCCAGCATCTCTTCATTCCCAGCCTGTACCAGCAACACTGAACTTCTTACCCTTCAACTCCCTCCTCCCCGATACTGAGATGACCTGTCCCGCCTCTTCCCCACTACTTAAGATCTATTGAGTATGTGCTATATGGTAGGTACATTCCTCAAGTATGAGGAATATAGAAATGAACAAAATAAAGACCCCTTTTCAGTCTAGTGGACAGAAACCTGACAATAACACACAAACAAATGTATGTCACATGGTGATTTAAGTGCTATAAAAAAATACAAATTATACCATGTTGATTAAAAGAACCCTACTCGGGACGCCTGGGTGGCTCAGTCGGTTAAGCGGCTGCCTTTGGCCCAGGTCATGATCCCAGGGTCCTGGGATCGAGTCCCACATCAGGCTCCTTGCTCAGCAGGGAGCCTGCTTCTCCCTCTCTCTCCCTCTGCTTGTGTTCTCTCTGTCAAATAAATAAAATCTTAAAAATAAATTAATTAATTTAATTAAATTAAAAAATAAAATAAAAGAACCTTACTCAAAAGCATTCATACTGATACCATTTATGTTAATTTCTAGAACAGGAAAAACTAGTCTAAAATCTATAGTGGAAAAAAATCGTAACAGTGCTTGCCTCTCTAAAAGTAGGACCAGGGATTGACTGAAAAAGGCACTTGAAAGAAGTTTCTTAGTGATGGTGATATTCTGTATCTTGATAAGGGTTTGGGTTAACTGATACATGTGTTTGTCAAAACTCATCAAAATGGTACAGTTAAAACTTGTACATTCATTTCTTTCTATGTAAACTTTACCTTAAAAATTTTAAACAAATATTGAACTCTAGTTAATTATATGCAAGCTGAGGTGTTGAAAGGCAAAATGTATTGATACCTACAATTTATTGAATTGTATTTAAAAAGTAGATGAATAGAAAGATGAAGAAAAGTGAGATAGAGCAAGCAGAGTAAAACACCAGTTCTAGAATCTAGTAGTGGTTATATGGGATGAGCTAAGCCCTGGCCCAAATGCAGTACTCAAATGCATTCCTGATGTTCATGCTATTTTCTGGAATGTTCTTTTCTCCCAAATTCACTCTTCCCCCTCTAATCCATTCACACTGCAGCTATAGAATATATTTCAAAACACAAATCTAACCATGTCACTCCCCTGCTTAAATCCTTTCATGGGCCTCCACTACTCATCCAATTAAGACTAAACTCACTGTTTAGTCTTATTTTTACATAAGGTCTAATCCCATCTACTACTCTCCCTTTGCCTATCCACGTACCCAAACACAGGGGCTGTCTTTCAATTTCTTGAACCCATTCAGTCAGGTTCTTGAAAACTACTCTAGCAGAGTAGAAAACTACTCTAGCTAACTTAAAGATGGGGCTGCCCTTGATTCCATTCCCAAACCATATGAATCCTGTACTATCCAGGCCCTCAACCTCATAATTACAGATGGTTAACAGTAACTCCCAGAACAGAAGGGCCTGAACTCTTGGCGCTGTCAAAATCAGCTCTTCCCACTAGTAAGAGGGACATGGCTGTACGAACCCACATGGACACATGCATCCCACATTCTCCAGTGTCTTGGCCTCCAGCCAGATGAAAGCAGAGAAGTGCTAGTTCTCCATTGGCTGGTACATTTATTCATTCATTCAAGTATTTCTGAGCACCTTCTACTTGTCTGACATTGTTTTAGGTACTATGGCTACCACAGTGAACAAAAAGTTCCTGCTTGCAAAGAGCTTACATCTAGTGGGGAGGGGCAGATCATAAAGAAGTATACAGGTCACGTGAGGATAAATGCTATAAAGAAAAAGCAGTATTGGGGCACCTGGGTGGCTCAGTCGTTAAGTGTCTGCTTCGGCTCAAGTCATAATGCCAGGGTCCTGGAATCAAGCCCCACATCGGGCTCTCTGCTCAGCTGGAAGCCTGCTTCTCCCTCTCCCACTCCTCCTGCTTGTGTTCCCTCTCTTGCTGTCTCTGTCAAATAAATTTTAAAAAAAGAAAAGAAAAAGCAGTATAGAAAGTGATGAGGGTATTCTGTGTATTATGAAAGGCCTTTTTTGAGCACAGACCTAAAAGAAGAAGTCATGTGGATATCTAGGTGAAATGGGAAATAATCAAAGGATTTTATTGTTCTTTGAAGATTGATTGATTGATTGATTGATTTGACAGAGACGCAGCAAGGTCAGGAACACAAGCAGGGGGAGTGGGAGAGGGAGAAGCAGGCTTCCCGCCGAGCAGGGAGCGCGATGCGGGGCTCGATCCCAAGACCCTGGGATCATGACCTGAGCTGAAGGCAAACGCTTAACCAAATGAGCCACCCAGGGGCCTCTTATTGAAGGATTTTCATCAGAGGAGTGACCCTTTTTTTTGAGCTCTGCCACCACCAACATATGTTTAGGTGACATATTTTTAAAGGATCATTCTAATTATTTCATGGCACCAGGATCTTTAAAAAAAGGGAATCGTTTACAATTCTGCTGTTTCTTCAAACCTTAATGTCTGTATCCATTCACCACTGAGAGTGTCTCCTCTGTTTTAGGCAGGGAGCTAAGTGGTAAGGATAGAGAAGTCAAGCCAGACACAGCTCCTCCAATCAAGAGTCTTTTAGTCTCGTGAGCATGGGGCCTGCATACTTTCACATTTCACGGACTTACCTCTGAGCTATTCTACTCTCCTGAGCCCGTCAATATCCTTCCTGCCAATCCTTCACATACTGACCTAGCTGCTCTACATCAGACTGGATGCCCAGTGGCATTTTCCCGACCAGGGTTTGGCTCCTCTTGGTAACAGATTTGTATGGCTACACTTTTACACTATTCAGACAACCCCAAAAGCCTCCTACCTTGTCACTCGTTTTGTCAGCAAAGCTCCATCTCTGCATATCAAAGTTACACAGTTTAAAATTTACTCTTTCTTTCTACACACATAGAATAACATAACTCTAAATGATATCATTTGTAACAAAAGTTTTTAGCCACTCTCCAGAGGGCTTTTGATGCAGAAAAGACCTCACTTTCTTTTTTTTTTTAAAGATTTTTTATTTATTCATTTGTCAGAGAGAAAGAGAGCACAAGCAGAGGGAGAAGCAGGCTCCCTGCTGAACAAGGAGCCCGATGAGGGAACAGGGAGCCCGATGAGGGAACAGGGAGCCCGATGCGGGACTCGATCCCAGGATCCCGGGATCATGACCTGAGCCGAAGGCAGACGCTTAACCGACTGAGCCACCCAGGCGTCCTAAGACCTCACTTTCTACCTATGTGACTTCTCCCTGATGTCGTAGAGAGGGGGGATATGGCGAACATGATTGAAGAGAAAAAAGAACAAAAACATTTTTTGGAAAAGGTAGATTTAGCCTCTCTGTGGTAATCTAATACTTTACTAGACCCTTGATTCTCACTTCTCAGAATTCTCACCTCTATATAGTCCCTCCCCACACTGACTCTGGTCTTGGTCAAGGGACTAGCTTTGGCCAGTGGGACATTTACAAGTACCAGCCTTGATAAGTCTTGCATATTATGGCCTATCCTCTTGGGGTGTCCTCTTCAGAACCCAACTGCCATGCTGTGAGAAACCCAGCTTAGCCATGTGAAGAGATGTGAAGGAAAACTGGGGTCCTGGCCAACCACCCCAGCTGAGCTCCTGGCTAACAGACAGCATGTGAATGGTCCAGCTTGGAAGGACCCTCCAGCCCTAGTTCCACCATCCCAGCAGTCACCACACAGGAAAAGATGAGCTATGCCTGCTAAGCCTTGTTCTGATCGCAGAATCTTGAGCAAATAAATGACTGTTGTTATATTTTGGGGACAGTTTGTCCCACAGTCTTAGATAACCAGAACACTCTTTTCTTTAAAAAAATAAAATAAAATAAGGGGGCACCTGGGTGGCTCAGTCGTTAAGTGTCTGCCTTCGGCTCAGGTCATGGTCCCAGGGTCCTGGGATCGAGCCCCGCGTCGGGCTCCCTGCTCGGCGGGAAGCCTGCTTCTCCCTCTCCCACTCCCCCTGCTTGTGTTCCCTCTCTCGCTGTGTCTCTCTCTGTCAAATAAATAAGTTAATTAAATCTTTAAAAAAAATAAAATAGGGCGCCTGGGTGGCTCAGTTGGTTAAGCGACTGCCTTCGGCTCAGGTCATGATCCTGGAGTCCCAGGATCGAGTCCCACATCGGGCTCCCTGCTCAGCAGGGAGTCTGCTTCTCCCTCTGACCCTCCCCCCTCTCATGTGCTCTCTCTCTCTCATTCTCTCTCTCAATAAATAAAATTTTAAATAAAAATAAATAAATAAATAAATAAATAAATAAAATAAAAGAGGCACTGTTCCACTGTCTGCTGGAATTCTTAAGACTGAAATGTATAAACTTCAGGTCAAGGTTCAGCTTCCCTAACAAGAGAACTGCCTTATATACTTGTGTAATTGTTAGCTTAATGTCTGTGCCCTCATTCATCTGTAACCTCCATGAGGGAAGGGATTATGTCTGTCATGGTCAACATTGTCTCATTGACCTAGAAAAGACCCTAGCACATAGTAGGCACTCAATCAATATTTTAGTAAATCAATATTATGTTGATTTACTAGCTATGTTAGTTCCTATGTTTGAATAAGATAGTAATTCTTTGACCACTGTTATTTTTAGCAAACACTTCTACAATGTTTACTACCTGTAGGTACCTGTACTTTACATTGACTCATTAACTATTTAGTCTTCACAATAACCCTATGGGCTAGGTACTATTATCATCCCCTTTTACAGATAAGGAAACTGAGGCACAGGAAGGATAAATAACTTGCTGGTCGCAGGGCCAGGATTCAAACCCAGGGAGTCAATTTCCAGAATCCATATTCTTAGCCACTACATTATCTCTCCCAGATTCCTATCCTAAGTCTGGCAGCACCACTGCTGTTGAAACAAGAATAAGGTGACACATTAGAAGAGGAAGAGCATCACTGTGATAAAGACATCGCTGTGACTCTGTAGATAGAAAACTGCACACAGAGACGAAGTTCTTGCTCTGAAACACCTTTACGATGTCAGTGACATCAGGAATGAAAGGTGGTGACATCCTCCAGGAAGACCCTTATGCCAGGCCCTACCCCCAAACTTCCAACTCTGCTAGCTAGAAGGACTAAACACCAACCTATGAGCTCAGCTCAACCCCATTCACCCTACAGGGCTGCAAAGAGCTCTGAGACAGTGGCTGCTAGGTCAGCACTGAGTCTCTTTTAATGCCCATGCTAGTGAAACTATGACTGGGTCTTCCTGATGCTCAGCACAGAAACCGACGGCAAAGGCGCACCATGGCCTCATCACAAGCCCTACCTTTCCTTAAAGGAAAACTTGGATGTGGAAGTCTGGATTTAAGCCAGCAGCACTCTCAAGGTCACCTGCAAACTGACCTCCCAGTTTGATGAGTACAGTACTTTCTTAACCCAACACCACCACTACCACCACCAGCAAGCGTGTATACACACACACAAATGCCTCTGGCCTCACTCCCATGTTTGGAGAAAACATAAGAAATTTAATGTTAAAATACTGAAATGGGTGGTGCAGTCAGTTAGGTGTCTGACTCTTGGTTTCAGCTCAGGTCATGATCTCAGCGTCCTGGGATTGAGCCCCAGGTCAGGCTCCTAGCTCAGCGTGGAGTCTGCTTAAGATTCTCTCTCTCCCTCTCCCTCTGCCCCTCCTGCTCGTGCTGTCTCTCTCTCTCTAAAATAAATAAATGAAATCTTCTAAAAAAATTACTGAAATGGCGGTTTAACCCAAGAGTAGAATTATTTCATAACTGCATTGCTAGATAGGTACAAAAGGCGTGCAGAGTTAGGGAGCAGGATTTTAAGTCTTGGAAATTAGAGGGGTCTTTCTAGAGAGAGTCTTCTCCGTTTGACAGTCACTCAACAAATACTTTTTGCCCCCTGTTATATGCCAATAACTGTGCTGGTGCAGGAGATAAAACACTGTGAAGCCATGATCTCTGAGACAGCCCCCAGCTCAGTGAACCCACTGAATCTCTTTTGGGTGTGCTGCCATCCGGCTGTAAGAGGCATCCTTGTGAACTGGCCGCCCTGCCAGTAATGCTGTCAAGGACACCGCTCCTGATATAACACACTGTTCTCTTAAGAGCAGCCCCGGGAAACAGTCCAATCTGATCTCAGCTCAGGAAACAGTTTTACTTTTGCAGAGTAATGGGTTTGTTTTTTTATCAATGGACACCATGAACTGTGGAACCAATGAGGCTGTCAGCTTAGAGATAAATTCATGGCCCAGCTGTAGCAAATGTGAAGGTCATTCCTACATGCACTTTTAGCTTTGTCCCTGTTTCTGTTTGGTCTCTACCCATGTTTTTATTTCTTCATTTTCTGCACTTTTAATTTATAGCATCTTGGGAGTTGGGGTTTTTTTTGTTTGTTTTTTGGGCTCTTCTTGTATCCTTAGAAATGGCTATGAACACTTCTGGAAGAAGATATCACTGTCAATGTTTATAATACACTATACACATATACACATATGCTATGTTAGAGGTGGGTTCACAGCATGATGTGGGAACACAAGAGAGCTTATAATTCTGTAAAGAGCATGAGAGAAGACCTTGCATAAGGATCATGCTTGCTTGAGTTGAATCTTTTGCTTGTTCTTTGTTTTGTTAAGGATGTTGTAGAGTTTACTGATAATGTGACAAGCATTAAACAAAATTAACTTGCTGCCAAGTACAAGATACTAAAAAAAAAAAAATTCTTGCAGAGATTTTTATGTCATTTCATGGGTTCATGGGACATCATAGAAACTGTTTACAACCAACTGAGTCTACTTCCATGAGTTTCCTCTCATCAAGTTTTTATTCTGACAAAAAGAGGATGGGGACAAACAATTCACATCTACATCAGAATTTATGTGCAGAGAAGGAAATTCAGATGGAATATCAAAATAAAATTGGAAAATACTTGATTGCAAAGGGAGGTGATAAATTAAAATATTTACCTACAAGATATATATCTACACAAAATGTTATCAAACTGCATTATTCAAATAAAGGAAGACAAACAAGATTTAGGAATTAAAATGATCGAGATCAAAAGTCTCAGTTTGGAGGGGATATTAAGAATCATTTAGTTCAGTTGCATACCTGTGCAGCAGTATTGCTCCTTAATTCTTCATTCCATCTTGCAGGTAGACCCCCGGCCTTGGACTTTCCCTGGCTGCCTGTGTGAGAAAAGGGTGAGAAAAAAAATAGTTGCTGACACATTGTTTTAAGTGTGCTTGATCAGCAGATTATTTTTAAATACACTCAGTTTGAGCTCCTTTTCTTTTCTTAAAAAAGAGCTCTATCGATGTAAAAACTCATATTGACCCACTGCATACAGAGGACCTCAAAAAAGAAGTAAGTCAGGATTACATGGATGAAGCATTCCGCAATTTACAAAAAGACAGCAACAAACATGTTAACATCCTTTCATTCTTCAGCAGTGCGAAAAATTACAACTGTCTTTCTTCACGTTAGAAAAAGAGAGAAATAGAAAAGGTAAACCAGATAGACTCCATGACCTCTTTCAGTTATCTACAAGGCCTGGCACTTTAAAGGGGATACTAGTCTGTCTTTGCATTGGGGAAAATTATTGACTTTTAACTTAGAGGGACTAAAGAGAATGCATTACTCTTTTTGCCCCTCTGCATTTCTCTTAGAATTTTTTGAAAGCCTTAGAAGTAAAATTATCAGGAAATTGCTCACTGCTAAGACGAAAGGCTACTCTGAACTCGGCAATTAGTCATGCTGACATTTCCTAGAGGAGGGCAGCCCAGGCCCACAGAAAAGCCACCATAGCACCAAGCTGGACGCTCCACGAGGGCAGAAACACCTCTGCTTCTTCACAATGTTAGATATTCAGCTCCTGGCTTAGAGTCTGGCACAATGCATATTCATTTATTCACTCAATAAATATTTATTGAATAACTACTCTGTGCCAGGCAATGTTCCAGATGCCTGGGATATATCATAAAACAAAACAAAGATTCCTGCCCAAGTGAAATTTTAGTTCAATTGGGATAGGGGTACAGAGAGAAGAGACAATGGGTAAATAACAGGTTATGTCAAGAGTGCAGTAGACACAAGAAAAAGTAGAGCAGGTAAAGGGGGGATTGGGAAGTGCTGAGAAGGAACAGTAGATTGCAATTTTGAATAGGGTAGACACTGTGGGTCTCATTGAGGTGACATTTATTTATTTATTTAGATTTTATTTATTTGAGAGAGAGAATGAGATAGAGCGAGCATGGGGGGGGAGGGTCAGAGGGAGAAGCAGACTTCCTGCTGAGCAGGGAGCTCAATGGGGGACTCGATCCAGGGACTCCAGGATCATGACCTGAGCCAAAGGCAGTCGCTTAACCAACTGAGCCACCCAGGCACCCGAGGTGACATTTAAACAAAGCCTTGAGGGAGATAAAGTGCTCAACAAACATTTGTTGATTAAAAGCAGGGAGCCTGCTTCTCCCTCTCCCTCCACCTGCCGTTCCCCCTGCTTGTGCTCTCTCTTTCTCTGACAAATAAATAAAATCTTTAATAAATAAAGGAATTAAAGCAAAATTAAGAAAGCAGAAAAGTATAAGGCATGTTCAGGGGATGATGAGAAAAGTAGAGAGAGAGGGTAGACTATTAGAGATGAATCTGGGAAGGAGGTAGGAGGCTCACTAAGAAGGGCCCTGGGTGCAAAGAGCTAAAGGATATCGATTTACAAAATTTAGAGTTTACAAAGAACTCTCTTTTATGGTCTTATTTATCATATCTCCAGCAAAGTTAAATTCATCTCCATTTTACCAATAGGGAAACTATGCTCAGAGAAGTTTAGTAATTTTCCTGAGATCACATAGCCAATAAGATGCAGAGCCAGAACTTAAACCTGACTTCCAACTTCAGGCTGTCCCTACAGCCATGACATCTCCACCAAGAAAAAGTACAAAGGTAGTAGAAAGAAAGGAGAGTTCTAAAATACACAGTAAAATACATAAATGATCACATGCCAGTTATCAAAAAAGATAGGATATAAAAATAAAATGTAATGTAAGCTCTTATTTTTTTAATTTTTTTAATGTAAGTTTTCAAAATTATACACTCTGTAGAGCAACCAATAGATTGTAGGTGCGCAACAAAAAATTAAAAGACAGTAAACTAGGGCGCCTGGGTGGCTGAGTCAGTTAAGCATCTGTCTTCAGCTCAGGTCATGATCTCAGGGTCCTGGGATCGAGCCCCACATTGGGCTCTCTGCTCAGCGGCGGGTCTGCTTCTCCCTCTCCCTCTGTGATCTCTCTCGCTTTTGCTCTCTCTCAAATAAATAAATAAAAGTCTTTAAAAAGATAGTAAACTAAGAACCCATTTTGAATCATGCCACTGTGGTTTCAGCAACAGAAAATACTTAGCTACAAATCTATTTCTACCATAAGAGCCTTTCTTTTTACTACAAACTTTTCAGATTTTCTCTTACAAACACAGTAATACTTTGTAATTTGCTTTTCATTAATAGAAAGCATTATTTCTCAATTATGTAAGAAATACATGAATACTTTATTTAAAAAGTTGAAGTCCCTAACCTCAGAGATAAGTAAGCAGTACTATCAGACTGGAGTGTACCCTCCACTTCTTTTTCTATGGATACTTGTCTATCCAAGTGCTTCCTGACTACATGTGAGGATTAATATGTTTAAAACTGAACTCACCATTTTCCCCTCAGAGCTAACCAGGTCCCCTGACTTCCTGTGTCAGTAAATGGCATCACTAATCAGAAACTTTACATTCCATATTTTATCTGCCCACTCACCTATCATATCTGATCATCAATCTATTCCTATAAGTTTACCTCTATAAGGTCTGTTGTTAACAGCCTCTCTTCTCCATTTTCACTTCCACTGCTTTAATACCGGTTCTCTTTACCCACTGATTCTACTACTGCCCAGCCAGGTTCATGGCTGTGTGACCTCTGCGGTCACACAGGGTCTCACACTTAGAAAGGCCACGTGCTTGGTTTAATGCTCTGCTGGCACTGTCTTAAAATTATTAATAATTTTTTTAACAAGGGGTCCTATGTTTTTATTTTGCTGTAATAGCATCCTAACTGGTCCCCATTTTCCCAATAAGGCCCTGCTGCAACCCACCCTCCACAACTCTGTAGGGAATTAAAAAAAAGATATTCAATTGGAATTAGGTCAAGCAATACATGGCACAGAGGTCTGCCAAATTTGAGGCTGAGAGTTCTGAAGTATGACTTTAAATTGAAAGGATGAATTAATGAAGAATTACATTTTGATATAACCAAAGAACTAACCCCCTTATCTGTGGATACTTTTTGCATTACAAGTACTTAGGGAAAATGGCCAAAGTAAACACAACACTCTGTGAAGCCAGAGTGGTAGGGAAGACAACAGGCCTTGCATTCAGAAAGATTGAGTTCAAATTCCAAACTTGACCACTTTGGTGGGACTTTGGGCAAGTTATTCAAATTCTCAAATTTTTATTTTCCTTTTTTTTTTTAAGATTTTATTTATTTGACAGAGAGAGACATAGTGAGAGAGGGAACACAAGCAGGGGGAGTGGGAGAGGGAGAAGCAAGCTTCCCAAGGAGCAGGGAGCCCGATGCGGGGCTTGATCCCGGGACCCTGGGATCATGACCTGAGTCTAAGGCAGACGCTGAGCCACCTAGGCACCCCTCAAATTTTTATTTTCCTATTGATAAAATAGAGAAAATTATCTGTCAGGACTTCTGTGAGACTCAAAAAATCATAGAGACCCAGTTCAGTTCAACAGTTACTGAATGTCTGCTCTGTGCCAGACCATGCCTTTATGCCAATGACATCAAGATGAATGACTTCCTTCTCAAGGATACATTATGGAAAATAGGAGGTGACTGAGGTGAGGAGTAACTTTATAATGGAAAAACCTAACAAATGCTACCTCACCAGGTGTGATCAGTTAAACATCGACAGTGATAAGCCAGGTTCATAGTATGTACCTTGGATACGATATAATGAAACTAAGTACTTTAACCCTGTGGTCTTACTCCCCCAAACCCATTTGTAGGACCAAACTAAAATGGAGTCACTTATGTCAAGGACAAAACGGAGATGGTCAATGCAGGCATATAAGGGAAACTTAACTTAACCTTACAGGAATTTATAGTTCTTCTCAGAAATCAGCAAGTACATTAGCCAATCCCCAAATGCCAAGTCTGTTCATGCCATCTTTGGACTTACTCATTCCCTACTCAGCTTACCCTAATACAAACAAGAAAGAAGACCACTAGGCAACCAATCATCTGAAAAAACCAAGCAAGTTCCACATTTACCCCATGAAAAATCCCTTGGACTGTGGCAACTTGAAACTCATTACTCTAGTTTCCCTAAGCTCCCCAGCTTGCAGGCAGAAAGCCTTACAACAAACTCATCTTTCTGTTTTGTTTTATTCAGTGTGCAGTTTGGATTCTGACACTATAAACCCAGTCTCACCATGAGAAAAACATTAGACAAACCCAAATTCAAAGACAGAGTCTACAAAATACCTGGCCAGTGCTCCTTAAAACTGTCCAAGTTATCAAAAATAAGAGGGGCGCCTGAGTGGCTCAGTCATTAAGCATCTGCCCTCGGCTCAGGTCATGATCCCAGAGTCCTGGGATCGAACCCAGCCCCACATCAGGCTCCCTGCTCCGTAGGAAGTTTGCTTCTCCCTCTCCCACTCCCCCTGCTTGTGTTCCCTCTCTCACTGTCTCTCTGTCAAAAAATAAATAAAATCTTTAAAGAAAATAAAAAAAAATAAATTTTAAAAATCTGAGAAACTGTAGCAGTTAAGAGGAGTCCAAGGAGACATGAGGACTAAAAGTACTGTGGTATCCTGGATAGAGTTCTGAACAGAAAAGGGACATTAAGTACAAACTAAGGAAATTCAAATAAAGATGGGCCTTAGTTACTAATCACGTATCAGTATTGGTTCATTTGTTTTAACTACTATTATCATTTGAACACTTTGAAATAGGGAAAACTGGATGCCAGCTATAAAGGAATTTGCTGTACTAGCCTTGCAACTTTTCTAATCTTAAACCATTCTAAAATAAAAAGGGTATTTTAAAAAAAATAAAAACTGGGGGTGCCTGGGTGGCTCAGTCACTTAAGCATCTGTCTTCAGCTCAGGTCATGATTCTGGGGTCTTGGGATCAAACCCCACGTAGGGCTCCCTGCTCCCTACTCCCTCTGCTTCTCCCTCTCCCCTGACCCTTCCCCCTGCTCATGCTCTCACTCACTTTCTCTCTCTCAAATGAATAAATTAAAAAAAATAAAAAAATAAAAAAATAGGGTGCCTGGGTGGCTCTGTCGGTTAAGCATCTGCCTTCAGTTCAGGTCATGATACTCAGGGACCTGGGATCAGGCCCCTCATTGGGCTCTCTGCTCAGCAGGGAGTCTGCTTCTCCCTTTCCCTCTGTCTCTCAAATAAGTAAATAAAATCTTTAAAAATAAATAAATAATAACAACTGGAAGGGTGAGGGGTTGCAGGAGAGAAGAGCTCATAAAGAAGATAAACCATGTATAGTTATAAAGAGAAGAACAAGAACAAATTGGTGATACTCAAAAAAAGTATTTCCAAAATATGCAATGAAAAAAGAGTCTCTTCAATAAATGGTGCTGGGAAAACTGGACAGCCACATGCAGAAGAATGAAACTCGACCATTCTCTAACACCATACACAAAGATAAACTCAAAATGGATGAAAGACCTCAATGTGAGACAGGAATCCATCAAAATCCTAGAGGAGAACATAGGCAGTAACCTCTTGGACATCAGCCACAGCAACTTCTTTCAAGATACATCTCCAAAAGCCAATGAAAGAAAAGCAAAAATGAACTTATGGGACTTCATCAAGATAAAAAGCGTCTGCACAGGAGAGGAAACAGTCAACAAAACAAAGAGGCAACCCACAGAATTGGAGAAGATATTTGCAAATGACACTACAGATAAAGAGCTGGTATCCAAGATCTATAAGGAACTTCTCAAACTCAACACCCAAAAAACAAATCATCAAGTCAAAAAATGGGCAGAAGACATGAACAGACACTTCTCTGAAGAAGACATACAAATGGCTAACAGACACATGAAAAAATGTTCATCATCATTAGCCACCAGGGAAATTCAAATCAAAACCACATTGAGATACCACCTTACACCAGTTAGAATGGCAAAAATGGACAGGGAAAGAAACAACAGATGTTGGAGAGGTTGTAGAGAAAGGGGAGCCCTCTTACACTGTTGGGAATGCAAGTTGGTACAGCCACTTTGGAAAACAGTGTGGAGGTTCCTCAAAAAATTAAAAACAGAGCTACCCTCTGACCCAGCAATTACACTCCTGGGTATTTACCCCAAAGACACAGATATAGTGAAAAAAAGGGCCCTGTGCACCCCAGTGTTCATAGCAGCAATGTCCGCAATAGCCGAACTGTGGAAAGAGCCGAGATGCCCTTCAACAGATGAATGGATAAAGAAGATGTGGTCCATATATACAATGGAATATTACTCAGCCATCAGAAAGGATGAATACCCAACTTCTACATCATCATGGATGGGACGGGAGGAGATGATGCTAAGTGAAATAAGCCAAGCAGAGAAAGTCAATTATCATATGGTTTCACTTATTTGTGGAACACAGGGAATAGCATGGAAGACAGGAAAAGGAAGGGAAAAATGAAGTGGGAGAAATCAGAGGGAGAGATGAACCATGAGGGACTATGGACTCTGAGAAACAAACAGGGTTTTAGAGGGGAGGGGGATGAAGGGATGGGGTAGCCCGGTGATGGGTATTAAGGAGGGCACGTACTGCATGGAGCACTGGGTGTTATACGAAAACAATGGATCGTGGATCACCACATCAAAAACTAATGATGTGTTGTACAGTGACTAACATAACGTAATAAAATAAAATAAAATAATTTCTAGCCCCCCTAGGCCCCACAGTCAATTAAAAATTAGAGGTTTCAAAAAATATAATTTATACAAACATAAGAAACAGCATTTTAGCTGCAATTTACTTTCCATTTTGTGCTTTCCAATAAAAATTTTTTTTTTTAAAGATTTTATTTATTTGAGAGAGAGAATGAGGGAGAGAGAGCACATGATGGGGGGAGGGTCAGAGGGAGAAGCAGACTCCCCGCTGAGCAGGGAGCCCGATGCAGGACTCGATCCCAGGACCCCAGGATCGTGACCAGAGCCGAAGGCAGTCGCTTAATCAACTGATCCACCCAGGCACTCCCAAAATTTTCTCTTTTTAATCTAAAGAAAAGAGTATAGCAGTAACTCTACACATCCAAAACTGGACTCACCTTTGCCCTCCCCAATTCTGCCCCACCACAGCCTTCTCATCCTCCTCTTTCTGGGCCTCCTATCTCAGGAAGGGCCTCCCCAATCATTGTGTTGCTCAGGCCAGAACACTGGAAGTCAGCTATGACTCCTTCTCCCTTACCTCTGCAGCTGGTCACCACGAGCTGCAGATTCCACCCCTATGTTTCTATTTCTATTTCTCTCCCTCTCCATTTCTGTTATTTAGGCCTCACCACTTGTGATCTTATCTATACAATAAAAGCTTCCTAAGAATCCATCTTTCACATCAGTACCAAATGACTGTTTGAAAATGTAAATATGATCAAATCCCATCTGTAAAAAAGGGTTGCTGTGAAGATTAATGTATGACAACATTTGTAGAAAGTTCAGCACAGTGCCTGACAGGCACTCAGAAAGAAAAAAGTCAGCTCATAGTGGTTATATTACCATCCTCCCTAGAATCCTCCAGGGGTTTTTCAAGATAAACATCACACTACTAGCATAGTGTTCAAGCCCTAATGACTTGGCTTCTGCCATGCCTCTAGCCATTTCCAGCTACCTCCTTGGACACCTGTAATCTGGTCACATGGTTGGGGAAAGTTATAAAGCATACCACTGAAATAAAATAAATGGTAAGACAAGAGACCATTCATGATAACAAAAAGACAGCGTTTAGTAACAACTTCAAGAAGAAATGATCAGGACCTACCTTTTATTTATTTATTTAAGATTTTATTTATTTATTTGACAGAGAGAGACAGCGAGAATAGGAACACAAGCAAGGGGAGTGGGAGAGGGAGAAGCAGGCCTCCCACTGAGCAGGGAGCCTGATGCGGGGCTCGATCCCAGGACCCCAGGACCATGACCGGAGCCAAAGGCAGACGCCCAACGACTGAGCCACCCAGGCGCCCCAGGACCTACCTTTTAAAAAATAGCAACTATAAAATACAATAAAGGGAATATGCAGCGGTATGCATAATATACCTTGTCCACAGGTAGGAAGATACAACCTTATAAACATGTTAAGTCTCCCCAAACTGACTTAATGTATAAAAGCACTGTAATTGTAATCACAATCAAAGTCACATTGGAATTTGGGGGAAATTGGCCAGAAATATTTTTTTTTTTTAAAGATTTTATTTGTTTGAGAAAGAGAGAATGAGAGAGAGCACATGAGAGGGGTTAGGGTCAGAGGGAGGAGCAGACTCCCTGCCAAGCAGGGAGCCCGACGCGGGACTCGATCCAGGGACTCCAGGATCATGACCTGAGCCGAAGGCAGTCGCTTAACCAACTGAGCCACCCAGGCACCCTGGCCAGAAATATTCTTAAATTCATCTTGGAAGGATAAACATACTAGAAAAGTGCCAGGAAAAACTATAAAAAGGAACAGGTGCCTGGGTGGCTCAGTTGGTTAAGCAGCTGCCTTCAGCTCAGGTCATGATCCCAGGGTCCTGGGATCGAGTCCCGCATCAGGCTCCCTGCTCAGCGGAGAGCCTGCTTCTCCCTCTCCCTCTGCCTGCCTCTCTGCCTACTTATGCTCTCTCTATCTCTGTCAAATAAATAAATAAAATTAAAAAAAAAAAACTATAAAAAGGAGGAGCAGTGAGGGGAACTAGGCCTCCCAGACATTAAAATGCATTTTAAGGAGCGCCTGGGTGGCTCAGTCAGTTAAGTATCTGCCTTCAGCTCAGGTCATAGTCCGAGGATCCTGGGATCCAGCCCCACATCAGGCTCCCTGCTCAACTGGGAGTCTGCTTCTCCCTCTCCCTCTGCCCCTCCCCTGCTCATGCTTGCACTCTCACTCTCTCAAATAAATAAATAAAATCTTTAAAAAATAAAAAAAATGCAGGGCACCTGCGTGGCTCAGTTGTTAGGCGTCTACCTTCGGCTCGGGTCATGATCCTGCGGTTCTGGGATTGAGCCCCGCATCGGGCTCCCTGCTCAGAGGAAAGCCTGCTTCTCCCTCTCCCACTCCCTCTGCTTGTGTTCCCTCTCTCGCTCTCTCTCTGTCAAATAAATAAATAAAAATCTTTAAAAAAATAAAAAAATGCATTTTAATGTAAATTTACTATGTGAGAAAAATGGCATTTCACATTAGGCAGGAAAAATAGAGTATTAAGGGCGCCTGGGTGGCTCAGATGGTTAAGCATCTGCCTTCGGCTCAGGTCATGATCCCAGGGTCCTGGGATCGAGCCCCACATCAGGCTCCTGGCTCAGCAGGGAGCCTGCTTCTCCCTCTCCCTCTGCCTCTCTCCCTGCTCATGCTTTCTCTTGTCTCTCTCTCTGTATCTCTGTGTCTCAAATGAATAAATAAAATCCTTTTAAAAAAAAAAATAGAGTATTAAAACAGAAAAACTAGCTCACCATTTGAAGAAAAATAAAACTCAGTTTCTTACAAATAATCCTCAGCACTTAAACCAAAATCAATTCTAGGTGGAAAAAGATTTACAGGGTAAAAAATGGAACCATGAAAGTACTAGAAGAAAACCTGGGAGAATACGTTCATAATGTTGGATTGGTGAAAGCTTCCTAAGCATAACAAATGAAGAAGAGGGGAGAGGGAGAAAGAATGGAGAAGAAACACAAAAGCCAAAAAAGGGAAAGGGTAGTTACTTATTACAATTTTAAACCTGCAGTTAAGTTGTCCCAGCAATTTCAATTCTAGATGTCCATCGTACAGAAACACTGGTATGAGTGTCTACAACTATATTTGAGAATTTCTCTGCAGCATTGTTTGTAAAACACTGGAAATTGCCAAAACGTTCGTCAATAGGGGAATGGTTAAATAAACTGTAATACCTGCATACTATATATTATGAAGCCATTAAAAATAACAAGGTAGATTTATTTATTCTAACATGGTAAGATGACAATAAATTAAATGAAAGCGGCAAGTTACAAACAGCATGTATAATACAATACCATTTCTTAACCCAAAAAAACACACAAACTAAATTATTGCTCATCTTTTTGTTTTTTATATAAATAAGAATGCTTAAAAGTGCTAAGTTCGCTTACTGAATAGTTAAAATATTCATAAAGACATATTTTTAGCATCATTAAGTTTCTATGAAAGAAAAATATTACAACATATGTAATGATGTTCTTTAAGGCCACCAAGAATTACCTAAATTTGCTGTTGGGGTGACAAATTACGAGTTCAAAGCTTGAATTGGGAGGAGAGGATTTTATACTTTTTTAAGTTTAATTTTTTAAATAAGTACTACATTCAAATAGGTTAAAAATTCCAAAGTTACAAAATGGTATATTCTGAAATGTCTCCCTCCCATTCTCCTCTCACCAGCATCTACCTCTCCCCAAAGGCAACCATATCACAAGTTTTTTGGTATCCTTGAGAAATATTCTATACACATACAAGTAAATAAGCACATAGTCTTCCTTTTCTTTTAAACCAACTTTTATGCCCCTTATTTTATTTTTAATAAGTAATTAAGCTCACTTAGCTTGCTGGTTTTAAAAGTATTTTTGATATCACATTTCATAGCTTTATGTTGACTTCCATCGTTCTCAAAGCTGTATGAATTTCCATTGGATTCCTGAGGCAAAAAGAAACATAATATTTAAGTATAGTAATATTTAAGAAATACTAGACACAGTAATATTTATTGTGGAAACTCTCAGTTGAAGTGATTTGATATATATTCTACTTATCATTTCACATGCTTAACCAATGTTAGATTAACAAACACACTGTTTATAGTATGATAAAGTCAGAATTTTAGAACTACAACGCCTCAGAACACATGAACAAACTTGTCATTGTTTACTGTTCTCTATTAATTGTTTATGTTCTTATACCTGCTGGTCTCTTGATCTGGAATACTCACCTGGACGTGCAAGGTTCTGCTATTCCGAATCTCAATACTCTTCCTTTTCCTTTATTGGCATTTACAACACAACTCGTCCTTTTTTGTGTGGTGAGATCCTCAAAGGCAGGAACATGATTTAAATGATTTTTATATTACCAAACCCTAGTGCTCAGCCTGCAGTATTAGACTTCCATAAGGGTTGGTTAAAGAAAAAAAGTTTTTACCACAGGCAATAAGTTGAGATGGTAACCTCTAAGATTGTAAAGATTTGGTGCCTCTCAGTGGAAGCAAAAGCAGAGAAGTGAAGAAGTGCATCGAGGAAAACTGCTGATAAGCTTGGTGTAACTAGGTGCAGTTTAAATAAAAGAGATAATGCTGAAAAAGTACGCATCAGGATGCATTCAGGGTAAAGTTCAAAATCCTGAGCTTAGCAAGATATATCCAAGGTTGTTCCCCAAATAGCTCTGAAGCCTAGCCTACTGCCACCAGCTCCCTTAGCTGTGGTAACATCCAATTATTTGCAATTCCGTAGAAGTATCACATTCTTTCACTTCTTAGCCTTCTCTTGTGCTTTGTTGGGAATGTTTTCATCCCTTTAAAAACTCAGATCAATGGAGGTTCCTCAAAAAGTTAAAAATAGAGCTACCCTACACTCAGCAATTGCACTAAGTACATACCCCAAAGATACAAATGTAGTGATCTGAAGCGGCACCTGCCCCTCAATGTTTACAGCAGCAATGTCCACAGTAGCCAAACTATGGAAAGAGCCCAGATGTCCATCAGCAGATGAATGGATAAAGAAGATGTGGTCATATATGATGGAATACTACTCAGCCATCAAAAAAATGAAATCTTGCCATTTGCAACAACATGGATGGAACTAGAGAATATTATGCTAAGCGAAATAAGTCAAAGAAAGACAATTATATGATTTCACTCATATGTGGAATTTAAAAAACAAAACAGAGAAGCATAGAGGAAGGGGGTGAAAATAAAACAAGATATAATCAGGGAGGGAGACAAACCATAAGAGACTCTTAACCATACGAAACAAACTGAGTTGTTGGAGAGGAGGGGTGTGGGGGATGGGGTAACTGGGTGATGGGCATCAAGGAGGGCACGCAGTATAACGAGCACTGGGTTTTCTAAACAACTGATGTATCACTGAACTCTACCTCAGAAACTAGTGACACACTATTTGCAATTGAATTTAAATTTTTTAAAAAATGACATCTTAAAAAAGAAAAAAATATCGGCTCAACTACTTTCCCACGGATGCTTTCCCTATTCCATCAGATTTGATCTACCTTGTGGTTCTCTCAAGTTCGTTGATATGCCCGGTTCCCTACTAAAATCTAAGTGATGTGAACCGGGCTTTTTCTACTTTGCATCTCCAGCTTCCTTGGTGGTAGATAAATACTCCCATATTTAGTATTATTGAATATAAGCCTCCATTTTCCATTATGGCCCCCATCCCAACATTTTAAAGTGCAAGGACTCACTTCGCAGACTGTAAATCCAAGTTCACAGACTGGTAGGGCTTAAAAATTTAGGTCAAGTAAGTCGATTTGGTGCCTCTCACTGGCCAACAGGGTGAATGCCAGGCCAGGAGTCCAAGGCCCTCAGTTTGCATCAAGGTATTCCAAACATTTCCTGGTGCCCAACGTGTAGGACACAGTCAGGGCCAAGGCAAATAACATACGTACAGGGGCCTAGACTTGCACAAAGAGCTCTCTCTTCCCACTTGCAATTTGGTGGATTACAAGGCCATGGACTACGCATGAAAAGGAGCAAGATCAGAGGACTGAGATTGTCCAGAACAAGGCACTTCTTCCTCGGCGGGTTCCCAGAATCTCAGGGCTGAGGAACTAAGACAATTACAGATGCCCAAAGCTGCAAAAGAGAAGCCGGCAGGAAGGGAGTACGGCGGGGCTTTGTTCTAAGAGGTTCCTGTTCCGAACTCAGCTCCCGCATGGGGCTCGGTTCCCAAGCCGTCGCAGGCGGCAGCGGCTGCGCCGGCCGCCCTGCGGTTTCGGGAATCCGGAGTTGGCCCGTTACTGCACCGCTCGTTAGCAATCCCTGCTCCCGCCCGAGACTTCCGCACTCTCTGGCCCACGGGGTGGAGGAAGGAACTCCAGAAAGTTCCACAAGCACCAGAAACCCAAGCTTGCACCCACCCCCACAAGGCCCTTCGGCAAAGCTCCTCCCAGCACGATTGCCCACGCGCCGTTGCCCAGGTAACCGAGGGGCGGTGGCAGCGGCGAAAGGGGCGGGACTTCCGTCGAGTGACGCGCCTGGACTCGGCTACAAAAGACGACGGCTGCGGCGCGCCGGGCGGAACTTTCCAGAACGCTCGGTGAGACGCGGAGCAGCGGCGGCTGCCCGAGCTGCGCCCAGCAACGCGCCCCTTCCCGCTCCCCCACACCGGCCTCGGCCCTCTCACCGGTGAGTTTCAGCCCTCGCGCTTCCTCTTGTCCCAGGGCCGGCGCCATTGTTGGCACGGACAAGCCGGATGGAGTCGCGGTCGGAGGCGGTTGGCTTCGCGTGGGCGGAAGGGTTGTTGGTTCCTGTATCCACGATTCTCTTTTTGGGAGGGCTGGTGTGGTGCCGCGGCAACCCATCTCGGGCACGCGGTGAGTGGGCCCGAGACGTTTCCTGAAGCATTCTCCACTCTCAGTTTAGCCCGAGGTCCCCAAGGACTTGCCACCTTCGGGTTTCCACCCGCCCCCCCCCCGTGCGCGCCCCCGCGTCCCCTCCGCCCCAGCTTGCTGGGGGTGGGCGACCATGCGCGCACGCGCGGAAGGAACGAGGGTCGAGGGGCTGCGGGGGGAGCGGGGCGGAGGCTGCGGCCGCTTCTCCGGTCTCCCCTCCTCTTTGTTGAGGGCTGGCTGGGGTTCTCCCACCCCTTTGGTCAAGGTGGGAGGAGGAAAACCTTAAAGGTCTGTACCTACGGCAGGGGGAAACCTAACGACGTGTAAACTACGCTGGCTTGTGGGGGCGAGAGGGGTTCGGTGGTCAAAGTGGAAGTGCTGTAAGTTCTGTGATTGAGAAACATCTTGGGGGGGAGGGGAGCTTGCTTTGTGCTTTTAATCAGTTTCATAAACCAATCCGTTTCCCTCTCCCCCGTGCCCAAATTTTTTTTTTTTTTTATCTAGGGAGTGTATGGCTTATCAGATTTACCAAAGACAGTGATAACGTAATAACCAGTAGACTGAACCTATTGGTGCTCTTTTTGATTACTGCTGTCAGTACTGGAAAGTGAAACAGGAAGAATCCAGATAATAGTGGCGTTAGTATGGAGCTTTCCTGTGGGAGAGGGGGAACCAGCTGCTGTAGAAGGCCTTTGAATTATTCCTGATAATTATTAGTTAACACTTAGTTCGTTAGAATTTATGGCTGAACTACCAAAGGAACCTTCTCTGAAGTTTGGGGAAGGTGGGTTTTTAAAACCAGATTTGGGGAGAACAGATTTCTTTGCCATATCGTTGATTTTGACTAATTAAAATTTCCAGTTGAAAGTCAGTTAAAACTGCTATATCTCTGATTTTGACTAATTAAAATTTCCAGTTGAAAGTCAGTTAAAACTGCTTTTTATTTCAGGCTGTAGAAAATGGTGAAAGAAACCACTTACTATGATGTTTTGGGGGTCAAACCCAATGCCACCCAAGAGGAATTGAAAAAGGCCTACAGGAAACTGGCCTTGAAGTACCACCCTGATAAGAATCCAAATGAAGGAGAGAAGGCAAGTGATGTAGTCCTACTCTTAAATGCAGCGCTGTGGTTCTTTGCCAGGTGTATAGTACTTACTACAACCTGACGAGTATGTGTAATACAGTGACTGCTTTGCAGCACTTTTAACTGAAATTTCTTTTTTCTCAAACAGTTTAAACAGATTTCTCAAGCTTACGAAGTACTCTCTGATGCAAAGAAAAGGGAATTATATGACAAAGGAGGAGAACAGGCAATTAAAGAAGGTGGAGCTGGTGGTGGTTTTGGCTCCCCCATGGACATCTTTGATATGTTTTTTGGAGGAGGAGGAAGGATGCAGAGAGAAAGGAGAGGTAAGAGTAACCTAGTCCACATGGAGCAAATTAAAGTAGCCCTTGGTGAAAGCAAATTCTTGAGAAATCATCTATTTGAAATGCTTGTTTACATGTTGGTATAATATTGCAAACCGACATAAACTGCCACCTTGATTTATGATGTAGTTTTTTTAAGTGAGACTGATGTAGCCAGAAATAGCTAGGCCAATCAAGTTTTAACAAGTAAATGCTTGTAAAGGTCTCTGACATGCACGACTTCAGGAAGGTTATCAAGCGTTAATTAAAGGAATAGAGTATAGGACAGAGTCGTTTTTAGAGCTCTTTTTTGATCCCTTCCCCTACCCCCAGCCTTGGAGATACATGGCCTTGTTCAGTTAAAAGTGAGTTAAAGTTAAGAAATTAAAATTTTTTCAAGGTCACATATGGCAAGGCACCAGAGTCAGTAATGGAACACAGGTTTATTAACTCCAAATAGGTTATGGTCTGTTTAATCTTGTTTCTGCTTTCTTATTAAAATATGTGCCCTCAACACTTACCAAATGTGGTTATGGAATTCATTTTAGAACGATTTGCAATCGTAATGAATTGTTTAGGATTTCTCCCACAGAAAAACAAGCGGTTTTTATTTAGAAAAAAAAATTTAAGGAATTGACTGGCAAACTTGGACTTAGATTAATGAAAGATTTTTTTGTTGTGATACTGGAGGATACGTAACCACACTAAAGGAGTTTTTGTTTGTTTTCCTTCCCTGTTTTCTCAGATCTATAAAGCTAAAGTAAGGGGGGCAGTTTCTAACATGCCAGAACCAACTGCATGTGACTGTATCTGATACAGAACCAAAGGTGGAGCTAGGAACAAAAGGGTATAGTTAATGGTGCTTCACACTTGTTTGGGAACTAAAAGTATTCATTAGGTGCATATAGGAGCAAGGGAGCTTTTTTCACTTAGGCATAAGGCAGTACTGTTTGGTGGGTAAAAGTCACTGGAAGAATTACTAACTAGGAACTTAACCATTGGCAGGTGATTTCATTTCTGTAGCCTTTGTGTCCTTATGCAATTTCTATCTTCCACTTCACATTTTAAGATGAGATAGGGCACTCCTTTGTAGCCCGTGGCCACATTTTACTTTAGATTAATTCAAAACAAAAATTTCTCTCTGGTAGCCTTACTAAGGTGCTAAATGGCCACATGTGATTAGCAGATACTGTATTAGATACCATGGATATAAAATATTTGTCACTGCAGGAAGGTGTATTGGACCACACTGTATGAAAAATACAGTTTTTAAGTACTGCTGCCCCCAAAAGTAAGTGCTACTCTTATATCACAAAGAAGTGGGAATTAATAGATTTATCCAGTCTCCATAGAAGACTGTCTGCTTCACTGGCCAGTCTTGCATAGTTGGAACTTGTGTTGAAGAATTTTTGGATGAAGTAATTGGCCATATCATTACCATACTAAATGAAAGATTAAAAGAATATTAGGAAAGAGATGCTGTTTGGATTAATTTGTGAAACCTGATATTTAACATTGGTTTTCCCAAGTGATTTTTGCAGTTGAGGTTTTTGATTGCTTTAGTTTGTAAGATGGCCACAAATACGTCCTTAGGCAAATTACTTAACTCACCCAATTTTCCTCATCCGAAATTATATCTCAGTTTGAGAATCACAGGTGATAATGTGACCAACTTCTGTGTATGTAGTGTAGTAGGTGTTCAACAGATGTATCTTACTGTTTTTATTTTTTATAAGATTTTATTTATTTGAGAGAATGAGATAGAGCATGAGAGGGGGGAGGGTCAGAGGGAGAAGCAGGCTCCCTGCTGAGCAGGGAGCCCGATGCGGGACTCAATCCCAGGACTCCAGGATCATGACCTGAGCTGAAGGCAGTTGCTTAACCAACTGAGCCACCCAGGCGCCCCTATTTTACTGTTTTTAAAGTGCAATGAACACATGTATAAGAAGTAACACCTCAAATTTTTAATGAGCAATGTTTTGTTTCAGGTAAAAATGTTGTGCATCAGCTCTCAGTAACCTTAGAAGATTTATATAATGGTGCAACACGAAAACTAGCTCTGCAAAAGAATGTGATTTGCGATAAATGTGAAGGTATGGTCTTTTAACACCTCTAAGTATAATTGAAAAGGAAACTGAAACTTCTGGATATATAAAACTGACAGTACACTACCTAAATCTTGCAGACTACAAGTGTGAAGAAAACCTGAACCTACCACCTTGAGAAATACTAGCAAAATACCACCTTTCTTTTGTTGTGTATGGGGTTTTTTTGGGTTTTTTTGAAGATTTTTTATTTACTTATTTGACAGCAAGAGAGGGAACACAAGCAGGGAGTAGTGGGAGAGGGAGAATCAGGCTTCCCGCGGAGCAGGGATCCCGATGGCGGGGCTCGATCCCAGGACCCTGGGATCATGACCCGAGCTGAAGGCAGTCGCTTAACTGACTGAGCCACCCAAGTGCCCTTTGTTTGTGTTTTAAATACAATTGGGGTCAATTGAATTTGGTGTCTTTTCCTCAACATTGTGCAGAGGTGAACAGTTTCTGTTCTCTCTAAAACTTTTAAGTATCATTCTAATAGTTTCAGAATCTGTAATATGTTTTTAATAGTGTCTTCTCTTTTTGGACATTTTACTGTTTAGACAGATTCTTGGCTAAGAATCTCTGGTCTTTTTTGTAAGTTATTTGTTGGAAATGCTCCTTTCTAAAGAGCATATGCTTTAAAATGTTCATCTCAGATAAAGTAGTCATAAGAATGGTGCTTTGGGAGCATATGTTTAAAATAAAATTCTGAATTGGCGCTTTTTGGGAAGACAGCTGTCAAAATGTCAGTAGATAACTGAAGCTGATGGTGGCTCTGCTTTATCAATTATAAGAAGGCTGAATCGTAGACTTTTAGGGCAGAATTCCATCAGATCTTGGAAATTAAATGTATGTAAGAACTCATTTAAAACATTTGTTGTATCTAATACTAAATTCAAACATTTCTTTTTAAACTAGGCCGAGGTGGTAAGAAAGGAGCAGTCGAATGTTGTCCCAATTGCCGAGGTACTGGAATGCAAATAAGAATTCATCAGATAGGACCTGGAATGGTTCAGCAAATTCAGTCTGTGTGCATGGAGTGCCAGGGCCATGGGGAACGGATCAGTCCCAAAGACAGATGTAAAAGCTGCAATGGGAGGAAGATAGTTCGAGAGAAGAAGATTCTAGAAGTTCATATTGACAAAGGTGAGTTCTGAGCCACTTATTTTGAATTCTTGAGTGCTGTGGCAAGTTATTAATACTACATTTTGTAATTAAAAACTATCCTTAATAGGCTTTATGTATGATCTTATCACCCAGGGATAACTCTTAGCTATGTAGTAAGTGCTTTTTCATGCCAAGCTTTTGTACGTTTGTAGGGAATACTTCACGGATCTCCTCACTTAATGTAACACTGACATCAAATGATTGAATAATGTTCCACACTTAATTCTCTTCTATTAAATCAGTTTTTCCACCTTTTTCATTGCAATTAACTTCACACATTGTTAATTTTCTTGGGAACTGCTAGATGAAGGGATATGCCTACCTTTTTTTAAAATTTTATTTTTAAATAATCTCTACACCCAACACAGGGCTTGCAGTTAGAAGTCTGAGATGGAGAGTCACATGCTCCCTGACTGAGCCAGTCAGGCACCCCGGAATATGCTTGCTTTTAGGTGAAGAATTCAGGGCGGTCTCAAAAAGATTTCCTTAATTTTTCTAAACTAATGAGCATGTTTCATTAATTGATATGTAAGAACTTAGATTATGAATATGTGGTAATGTTTTTCAGACTTTACTAACTTAAAATGAAACTTAGTATTACAAACTGCATATTGGTGGAACTATTGATAGTATGAATGTTATATATTATTACATATATTTATATTAAGTTAAACTCCTGTAATAGTATTCATCCATGTGAATCATGGTACTGACTCTCCCTTCATTTTTTCCTCAATTGGTCCATGTTTAGTATGTTTTCTCCTTAATTGGTCCATGTTTAGTATGTTGGTAGGACATCCCCTTTTGCTACCAACAATATGTATTTTGGAGGGCATTAGTGGCAAGTGAAACCATTTTTGCTGCATTTACCCACGTCTTTACAGTAGTGGAACAACCAGTAAAACCTAGTTGTTTAATTGCTTCACCACTGTAACAAGATACTTGGCTTCACAAATGATTGAAGGCTGTTTAGTTTTGTCAGTGTATAATACTGATACTGTGGTTTAAGTTCTTAGTATTAGAGTACATACTGAAGTATTATGTCGGGATTTTGCGTCAAAATATGTAGGGGGGGCATGGGTGGAGGTATAATACATGAAATAGTCATGAGTTGATAGCTGCTTGATCTAGTTTGATGAATATATAGGGATTCATTGTAGTATTGGCTACATGTGTAAATTTAATAGTTTCCATAATGAGTAAAACAAAGTTCTTGTGTGGGTCACCTCGATGATCATTGGTTCAGGAGATAAGGATGTAAGTAATGAAATTGGAATAATTAACGTTTATGGTTAATAATGTTTGCCAGTCAGCTGATTCAGGGGCAGTGTGGGCCCTTTAATAGTCAAAACAGCCCTGATGAGGTAGGTCTCTGGGAAAGTTGGTATTTTTTTTTGGAAGGTTATGCAACTTGCTTTCCCGGGTAACCCAGCGAGTAGTAAAAGCTCTAAAATGTGGAACCTCATCTGTTTGCCTTTATAGAGTTTGTTCTCTACTATGATCACTTTCTTCAGTAAGAAATCGGACTGATTTAATCATGGCATTCTTAGCCATTTTGGTAAATTTAGCATCCACAAAGACATGACTTTTTTTTTCCGCACAAACGTGCATCAGTGTTTCTAAACAGACTGATTCTGGCATTAGTTGGATGTTGAGTATAAAATCTTTTGTTTTTAGGCATGAAGGACGGCCAGAAGATAACATTCCATGGTGAAGGAGACCAAGAACCAGGACTGGAACCAGGAGATATTATCATTGTTTTAGATCAGAAGGACCACGCTGTTTTTACTCGGTAAGAACTTTTATGAACTACTCAAACTGACCTCTTGCAGCATATTTTTTTAATGAGCTTTTCATTACTTTAAAGACATTTCTTGGAATTACCGTAGAAAAGTATAGCAGGAGAGAGTTGGGTTATACAGGATGTTTTTTCTAAAACGTTGTTAACCACTGTTTCAATAAGCTAAAAACAGAAAGGATCAGATTTGGGGATTTTTCTAAACTTAGTTGTTACCTAACCTGGAATTTGAAGGATGTGCTTTTATTACAGGTGTTTTCTATGAGTATAAATGGATGGGTTAGGGGATACATCCCTAAACAGTCTTTGTATAGCATTTAATTTGAAATAACCTAAAACTAACTCTTTCAATCATGAATTTGTGATATGTTGGGTTGTTTTTAACTGTAAACAAATGTGTATAACTCTGAAAACTATATAAATTTATTACTATGAAACAGTTTATGAAGAGCTAAGAGTGAAGCACAAGAATGATTTAGCAATTTGTTAAATATCTATTCTTTGCTAATTTAAAGCATTGGATGAGAGGAGGGTTCCAATAAATCTGTTGGGAATGACCTCTGAAGGAACTGGTTTTGAGTTAATGAAAAAACATTCCCACAAATGTCTCAATGGAAAATGCTGTCATTTGAGGTGAATCTTGTTAAAAAGAGTTTGGAGTACTCGATAAAATATTTTACTAATACGGATTGGAAAAGAAAGTTTAAGCACAAGTAGCGAGTGGGATGAAGAAATAGTTCGGGGATGGTAGGTAGTTGAGGCTGCCTAGAATGTGTGGACGGATTCTAAAGTCATGTCCAGGAAACAGTTGGCAGGGTCCATGTATATTGGCTGTTGCGAGAACGGGGAAAAGAAAGGACATCTTTGTGAAAGATACCTGATACCCTTGCTGTTAAGAAAACACAATTGCCTGCCATGGTACTTCTAATAATTGGTGATTTGAAAGATCTAAGGCGATGTCATTGACATTGATATAGGCGAGGAGAAGACCTCTTCATGTGTATGGACATACAGCTGGTTGAAGCACTGTGTGGCTTTCAAAAGCCAATATCTACTCTTGACAACCGAACCATCGTCATCACCTCTCACCCAGGTATGATATTTGGATGAGCTTGTTTTTCTATTCTAGTATTGTCATGATCTGCTGTCAGCTGGCACAGGCCCTGAGAAAACTGGTATTTTACTTGGTCAGTTAAATATCTTTCTTGGGAGCTGAGCTGAAATTGTGTACGGTATTGGGTCTTTTTGGAAGCTTCTAAAAAGTTAATGGATTGCTTCACATAAATTCAGTCAGCACATTCCTCTATTCTGTATTTTCCCTGCCTCATAAAAACGTGACTAAGGAAAAACTCGGCTTCTGTGTTTTTAGGTCAAATTGTCAAGCATGGAGATATCAAGTGTGTGCTAAATGAAGGCATGCCAATTTACCGTAGACCATATGAGAAGGGTCGCCTTATCATTGAATTTAAGGTAAGCTATAAAGTACTCTAGGAATACTGGAGAATGATTAGCTTATTTAAACTAACGACAGAATTACATTTCTGAATGGTAAGGTACATCAAATTGGTACTTCTTGTCCCAGGAAGAAATAAGCTAGGGCGCCTGGGTGGCTCAGTTGGTTAAGCGACTGCCTTCGGCTCAGGTCATGATCCTGGAGTCCCGGGATCGAGTCCCACATCGGGCTTCCTGCTCAGCAGGGAGTCAGCTTCTCCCTCTGACCCTCTTCCCTCTCGTGCTATCTCATTCTCTCTTTCTCTCAAATAAATAAAATCTTTAAAAAAAAAGAAGTTAATACAAGGCTATAATTGGGATCTTAAAGTTCAGCAGAAGCACTCAAAATAACTACTGTGGCTTTTTAGCAAAGTACTACAAAGCTTGGTTTGCTAATAGGATGGTTTATAAAGCAACCCTCAGTCATTTTTTTCAATCTTAAATTGTCTGGCTCTTGACCCATAAATACAGCTTTTATTAAAAACATTTTGGGAAGATGCCAAGGGAAGTGTGCATTTTTGATAAATTCTGGTGACCATATAGTTCAAAATACTATTTTTTTTTTCTTTAACAGTTTTATAGAAATGGAGAATTTTGTTTTAAAAAACTTGGGCATGGGCGCCTGGGTGGCTCAGTCATTAAGCATCTGCCTTCGGCTCAGGTCATGATCCCAGGGTCCTGGGATCAAGTCCCGCATCAGGCTCCCTGCTCTGCAGGGAGCCTGCTTCTCCCTCTCCCACTCGCCCTGCTTGTGTTCCTGCTCTCGCTCGCTCTCTGTCAAATAAATAAAATCTTTAAAAAAAATAAAAAATTTGGGCTAAGGACTGCCTTTTTGAGGACAAACAGCTTTTAAAAAAATAAAAGGGATTAGTGTTTCAGGATGGGTTCTTATATGTGCTGAATAGAACGGGGATCATCACAGTACAATTTAACTAGGGTAATTTTTTTTATTGCCTTAAATTGTAGTTCAGGTACTAGCTAGATACATGCTGTGCCTTTTAGAACACGTGTTCTAATTTGGGATTGGCAGATTGACCACATTTTTTGGGGGGAGAAAATGGATCAGTGGTAATATATCTAAGGAGCTAATGAAGTGTATCAAACTGAACTTACAGTAGAGATTTCTTTTTATAGGTAAACTTTCCTGAGAATGGCTTTCTCTCTCCTGATAAACTTTCTTTGCTGGAAAAACTCCTACCTGAGAGGAAGGAAGTAGAAGAGACTGATGAAATGGACCAGGTAGAACTGGTGGACTTTGATCCAAATCAGGAAAGACGGCGCCATTACAATGGGGAAGCCTATGAGGATGATGAACATCATCCCAGGGGTGGTGTTCAGTGTCAGACCTCTTAATGGGGCCAGTGAAAAAACACTGCTGGCATTTTATATGCAGTAGTGAATGAGTGAAGGACTATAATCATAGCTCACTACTTGCTATTGTTTTTGTTTTAATATTCAACTATAGTAGTGTTTTAAATGAAGAATAAACTCAAATATAAAAGCTCTGACTTTGCCCTGTATGTATGATGACTTCAGTGTGCAAGATAAAAGTTTAATATTTGTAAAAACTACTTTAAAAAAAAAAATCTCCCCTAGCATTTGTTTAGGCCATACATTGTAATTAATTTCAGCTCTATGTATATGAAACAGCTCAGACTGAAATACTAGGTGTATGTATTGACTTCAGTGTATGACCCTTAATTGTTAAGCTATGAAGTTAAAACTTGTATTTAATTGGCAGTCAGACAAAGCATTTGTAGAGAAGTGTTGGTCTATAGTTAAGTGGGATTCATTGTGATGCCTCTGCATTTATTGCCTCAGCTGTTACTTGAAGATGGCATGCTATGTAATTTGGCCTGTGGTATCATTGACAGGATACCTCTTTAAAGAAGGGGTTTATCATAATGCTGCTGCTTGAGGGCTTGCACTTGTAGAACTGCATTGCCTTCTGCTGTGCCATCTTTTTTTTTTTTTTTTTAATATCAGTCCTGGTTACACTTTTTTTCTTTCTCTTTGGACCATGATAAGCTTCAGACTAGTGACTTCGGGAGCAGGTTAACTTAGAGTGAAGAGACATTATGTGGAGAAGTTAATTTGCATGTATGAGATAGGAAGGTGTTTTTTAGGTATGTTACAGGCTTACTTTAAACCATTTAACTTATGCTCCGAAGTAACTGTAATTTAATGTTGGTAGTATAGCAAATTATGATGAATAGCTTTAATTGTATGTTTAAAAGTCATGTTCACAAGCTTAAATCTGGGTATCAGAATTAAGCAAATGAAATGTATGAATGTCTCCTTAATATACTGATTACAAAGCATTTCCAATGTGTCACTACAGGCTTTTTTTTCCCCTAGATTAAAAGCATTGGCTTTTCACTAAGATAGGTGATTTCTCATTTAACTAGTTAAGTGGGTAATAGAAAATGCTATTTAACTACAGTTAAATGTTAAACAAGAGCGGGGAGTGAATGTGGGTGAGGGGTGAGTAATGAGCCAAAAGGGGTTTTAAAAACTTGGCAAACACTGGAGTGAGAATGTGAAGAGGTTTTCCTTTTTTTTTTTTTTCTGGTTCTGCTGCATTTCCTATAATCAGGAAGCTTAAACATTTCCAACCCAGAAGTGATCCATGTCATAAGTTCCCCTCATAGAGCACACCTGAATTAAAAGGAGAAACCTAATCTGTAAGAGTAGTTCCCACACCTTCAGTGGTTCTTGTCAGTAATCCTAATTCACAGCCTTTATTCTTACATTGTCTTTTTTTAGTCTCTACCTTACAGCTACCCTCATGTTCAGATATGATGGCCAGGTGCTCAGGAAAGCATAACGAAGTATTCAAAAACAAAGTATTCAAAATATAATGGCTGTGACAAATCTTAAATTTCTGCAGAAATTTGTATTAAATGTATATTACAATACACTTAACATCTTTTAAAAAATAAGGCTTTCCACCTCAGTCATGAGGGGAGTATAAATCAAAACCTGGACCTGGACCTTTATCACTTAATTTAGGGTTATCTCCTCCGCAATCTGTGAGACAGAACAAGAATCAAAACACCTACTCTGTAGGTGGAGAAACTGCCCTCCAGTCTGCTGTTCTCGAGTTTGAGCAAAGTTGCTGAGCCCGCACTGCCACAGTTGCCAATTCCATAGGTCAGGGACAGAAGGTTAGCCTTTCGGGGTACTTGGAACCACTGCTCTGGCAAAAGTGAAACAGAACAGCAAAAACTGGAGTCCCAATTCTTGTAATTCATGCTCTTTTACTCCTCTGTCTGTAGCCAGTTTAGATAAATAAGTTGTTTATGGAATGTGGACAGATAATCCAAGCATTCTTTGCTTTTCCCAAACCTGAAGAGAAGCTGAGAGCAGCTGGATTCAAAGAATAAAGAAATTGAGCTTTGGGATTACACCAAGTTTTCAGTGTGTGCTCCAGGAGCAAGGTTATGGGAACCTCTGGAAATGTTTCTTCATATTATGGGAACCATAATAGGCTGTCACCTCACAGAGTAGTTCTGAGAATTAAATGAGGCTGCTTACATAGGAAGGAAGGGCTCAATAAATGCTCTTAGTTCTAGTATTAAGTTGAAAAATAACTGAAGACATTGAATAGTACCTGAGCTTTAAAAAGAAAAAAGGTTGTCTTGAAATACCTTCAGATCTTCAGTGATTCCAGTCACTAATGCAACAATTGAATGGGGTTAGGACAAATGTCCTTAGCCTTACAGAGTTCATTTTACTGCCATGTACTTAAATTTTAAGTGCTGGAGGGAAATGATCTGTCAGCGGCAGCAGAGGACCTCCCTAGGAACCTGACACAACTTGCTGTTTCAGAAGAGCCCAGTTGTCCGTCTATCCTCTCCCACTATTCGCATGGAATACATTCCAAGACCCCCCAGTGGATGCCTGAAATCAAGGATAGTCCTGAGCCCTATATACATTTTTACCTATACATACCTACCTGTGATCATGTTTAGTTCATAAATTTGGCACATAATAGAGATTAATAGCAATAATAAAACAATTAGGACAATATGCTGTAATGAGTTACATGAATGTGGTCTCCCCAACTGCACTGTACTCACCCTTGTCACGATGAGGGAAAATGCCCAGAAGAGGAGATGCAGGGAGGTGAGTGATGAAAGCACTGTGACATGGTGTTAGGCTACTGTCGACTTCGATGCTATGTCAGGAGGAGGATCATCTGCTTCCAGGCCACCTTGACTACATGTAACTGAAACCACAGATAAGGAGGGACTACTGTATGCCATTGGTTGCTGGCATCAAGCTCCCATTTGCTTAATCTCTCCTGCTTATACTGTTAAGAAGCCAATAATATGATCTTTGCCATCTCTTCGTAAAGTGAGCCCAACTGTTGGCTCCAGGAGGTGCACAGCACCCACAGCTGGTAAGGGGCTCCCTAGCCCAGGATGCAGGCCAGTTCCAGCACTGCTCAGCATCACCCAGACCTGAAACAAGGGCACAGACCCCCACTGTCTGCCTGGAGGGTCTGAGGCCCTCAAGCAGCTGGACAGTGGTACAGGCTGGTGGAGTCGAGCCTGGGTGGCCCTTCTCTCACCTTGGCCTCAGTCCCTGGGGCTCCCCTCCTAAGAAAAGCTAGGTGTAGAGTAAGTGTACACACTTTGAACGTACAAAAGGAAGAGACGTGCACAGCAGTTACCTGGGAAAGGCAGAAGATTCATTGTTTACAACTTTACGTGTTATAGCAATTCATTAAAAAAAATAACTACTTAAATGGCTCCCAATCCAGGCTTCTCTCTCCACCTGGTCTCCCAAGATGCTACCATTTGTCCAGCATATGCCTTAGAACCCATGGCAGTGCCTGGAAAGACTCCTACTAACTTGGACCGCCAAACCCCTTTACCCACAGCTCCTACTGATCTTATGGTCAACTCCTCCAGGAAGCCTTTCCTAACTCAGAAGGGCTAATTAAGTGCCCTTCCTACCATTATCAAAAAACTCCCAAGATTTTCTCATATCCCCTTTTAAGTACTCCTTTTAACTTCAGTTTCTTCCCTATTCTATGACAGGAACTGGTCTTAAGCCATCCTCAGTACTTGGGTACAGGAACAGACATTTGATAAATTCCTAGGAGTAAGTGAACGTGTGCTTACCATATTCTTACTCTTCATGATCACAAAGGAAATACTGTTAAAATTCAACTGCAAAATTGACTTTATTCAATGGTTAGTGAATCCAGCAACATCCTAACAAAAAGGAGTTCTGAAGAGCTGTACAAAACGAAAGGCTTTTATAGACTTTAAGGGAGTGGGAAAAGTAAATCTCCAGCAGTGGATTGTTTCATGCAAGGTCACCTTCCTGTAGAAGGGGCCTATCAGGCAGATTATCCTGTAAGTGCTGAATCCGGTAATTACAGACTGGTTAAAAATTACAGCCCTGGGACAGGCTGAAACTGCAATTTGGGTAGGCATTAAATCTGGCTTTGCTGATGGGCTTAGCACAAGTGACTCCATTTTAGAATTGATTTATTTGTGAGAGCATGAGGTGGGGGGGGGGGGAGCGCGGGTTAAAGGGAGCCTTACATGGAATCAATCCTGTGACTCCGGGATCATGACCTGAGCTGAAGACAAGACACTTAACCAAATGAGCCACCCAGGAGCCCTTGGCCTGTTTAACAGTACTGCTCACTGCCTATTCATGGGCTAAATACAGAATCCCAATTTCTTGAAGACTTTTCTAAAGAATTTTAGCATAAGCTGTTTCCTCTTTGCACCTTAAACTTTTTATGTTAAACTTAATTTCACTGGGATGGGAGACCAGAATTCATGGATTCGTGGCTATGTTCAACTCTCAAAATGGCCACAAATGACATGTCAAAAGGCATGTTTAAAGATTTATTTGGAGTCAGAGCTGGGGGGGCAGGGGGACTCTCAAGGAGACCATGCTCAGCACAGAGCTGGACGTGGGGCTCAAACACAAGGACCCTGAGATCATGACCTGAGCCGAAATCAAGTCGGATGCTCAACTGACTGAACTACCAAGGCACCCCCAAAAAGCTGCAGGTTTAATGGCAAAAGGAAAAAAATTGGGAATATGATTGGGGAAGAGTCATTTCTTAGTGCTGCCAAGGATTAATTCAGCCAGTATTGAACATTATTGTGCTATATTTCAATCAAAGGTAAATTACAACACTCTAAAACTTTTTTAAAACTTTCCCCATTAGTTTGTACCTAATAAAGGCTAAAATTAAAAGGCATAAGAGGCCCAAACAAATAAGGTCTCAATTTCTTGAAGTGATCCCTGCACAGCACCTTCAACATCTACATCAGTGCACTGAATACATCTTTGGTTGAAACATAAAAGACACCCATGTGCAAAGTATTTTCAAGAGTTTTGCTGGCTTTTTTTTAACTGGTAAGGATGCACATAGCAAAAGACTTCTCTAAATCTCAGGTCCTTTTCCTTCAGAACAATAGCACATTTTCAATGCCAAAACTGAATTCTCATAATGGATCCTGCAACTAGTTCTGCCCAGAAGATGGAGATGACAGTCCCTGGAGTTGGCCAGAACACATGAGAAAGCACAGCCAGGAAGAGTGAGTGGACGGTGAGGGCAATGAAAGGAGTACCCTGTGCAACACCCAACCTTTGTACATTCGATCTGTCTTGCTAAATAGGAACAGACTTCCTGCTGTGCTGGGATTAATAATGCTTTGTCCCACCCTCCCACTAGATTCTAAATAAATATGTTAACTAGGTGAGCACTTATTTAAAAACAAAGCCTCCGAAAAGGGTAAAGTTTATTAACATCTTAAAAAAACGGACCAGCAAAGAGCTACTGAATATGGGATAGTTACTTATTCACAAGTTTTACTGCAGGAGGTACATTTTCATCACTATTTCAAATCAAAGGAGTACAGTTTTCTTCTAGAAAGCAGTATTTCACTCTTCAGGTAGATTACTGAAAACATGAAGTGATGACTGCCCCAGTTAGAAACAGATAAATGAATACCCTAAAAATATATATAAAAGGGTAACTGCTACTTAAACATGAATTGAATTTTCACAAAATTATTCTTGTTCCTAATTCACACAATTGTTTAGAAAAGGTAGCCTTAAAAAAAAAAAATACATGAATATGTCTTAAGTACATGCTCTCAAGCAAGTTTTAAAAGAAAAGTGGAAATTAGGGTTTCCAGAGCTTTAGGAGTCCATCCTCACTGTAGGTAGCAATCAGGTTCTGATGAGGGTGATGTGCAATACCAATCACATCCTTCTCGTGAACCTGGGAAAAGTAAAGTACTGGGTTAGAGGATATAGGTCTATAAAAATCACCCCGAAGAGGCTTCCAGAGCTGAGTGGGAGAAGAGTGAAGCTTCTACTTCTCACCAAAGAAACTGAACCTAAGGCAGCCTTGAAGAGGACTAAACAAAACAAAAACAAATGAGGCTATCACTCTGCTAGTTCACATTTTTTGTACTGTTTTTCATAATGTGTGAATAATGCTTTGTCCCAAATCACTTTTGCATTACAGCTGATCCTACTCACCATCACTATTTTGTAAATTCTAGGCCAAGACAGTGGCTAAGACCAAATGATTCCATCAACTCAGTGAACTTGTATTTTCCAGACCCCTCAGCTAGGCACCCCTGAGATCTGTATGGACGCCTGACAGGGCAGGTGCATCAAAAGCTCACTCAAGAATCATGTGAGACCAAGAGATGATTTTCTAACATGGGTATGTATATAATTTTTTATATGTTCATACCACTTCTCTTTCTGGACCACAGAAAACTACATTTTCCCTGTCCCCCTGGCATTTAGTCAACCATGTGACTGAATTCCAACCAAAAAAGAATGAGGAACAAAGTAACATAAGCCACTTCCAGATTGAGTCTCAAAAACATCCAGTGTAGCCCTCAGCTAGTTTTTCTCCTCCCGAGATCTTGGAGGCCATATATTCCAAATGACACAACCAGAAGATGGAGGAAGACTATCTAACTCCTATCACACTGTGGCATAACAAGAAATAAGATGTATCTGTCACTCTCTGATCCCAGCAGGGAGGATATGGCTAATCTAGCTAGCTAGACAGGCATGTTCCCTTTCTTATTTATGTCCACCCATTCTATTCACTTGAAGCTGAGGGCTCAATGAAGGATGACCTTTCCTGAGAGAGGAGGTAATTCCATACCATTACTTATGGGCCCTTTATTTTATTTAGTGATACAATTTAGTGATACAATAAATTTTTTATGTACCAAGCTTCACACAGCAGTCTGGAAAAGGTTCATACTTCAGAGTTCAGAAAGACAAGTATTAAATTTCTTGAGATGGCCTCAAGTCAGTAATACTCACTGTCAAAGTTCTCTCCAGTTTGCCAGTGACTGTGCTAAAACAGTAGAGCACAAAGTCCTCCCCGACACAGTAGATCCACTCACCGCGGGGAGACAGGGCGCAGCAAACAAAATCACCACCTTCCCTCTTACCAGAGCTGAAGCTCCTGACAATCTAAATCATACCATACCCGAAGGCAAAAACAAAATATCTGCATTAGCAGCAGTTCTAAAGCAGCAGTTTTAACTAACATCTTTACATTGTTAAGTTTGCATTTTGGTTTACTGACATTTATAATTAGATCACCAATTACACTCACCGTGTGCTAACTCCTCTTGCCTGGGAAATATTCCACGGGGTAAGCTATCTAAACTTAATCATATATCCCAAGTTACCAACCCTGCTCTTTAGTCTACTGTCATTTTCCCCTGAAGCAAATTCATTACCACCCAAACAATTTCTAAATCAATATACTACCAGTTCTCAATGCTCTGTGGACTTATACTCCACTGTTTCCTCTAACAGAATGGGATGCTTTCCTCATGCAAGATGGAACTCTGTCTCCAAGACCTTGCCTGCTCTATTTTACACACCACATCATCGTAAATCAAGCTGAGTGAAAGCAATCTCACGAGGTTAAAAGGTTACATACCATATGATTCTATTTTTACAACATTCTCAAAATGACAATAACAGAAAGCAGATCAGTGGTTGTTAGGGGCTAGGGATGGGTGGGGGGAAGGTTTGACTATAAAGGTGTAACATGAGCAAGTTCCTCTGGGGATAATGAAAACAGTTCTGTATCCTGACTGCAGTGGTAGTTACAAAAATTCATGGAACTTGTCGCCTCAAAATGAACGCATGTAAAGACTAGTGAAACCCAAATAAGGTTTGTATTTGAATTAACAGTATTGTATCAATGTCAATTTACTGGTTTTTGATAATTGTACTATGGTTACATATGATGTACCAGCAGAAAATTAGGAAGTGGGCAACTACAGCTGTTATTCAGGGACCCAGGAAATAGTGCAGACCAGCCATCTCAACCATGTGCTCTTTTTTTGTAAGTTAGTTTAGTTAGTTCAGTCAGTCTATCTCTGTCTCTATTTAATCTCTACACCCAACCTGGAGCTTGAACTCACAGCCCCAAGATCAAGAGCTGCAAGCTCTTCCAGCTGAGCCAGCCAGATGCCCCTCAACCATGGGTTCTAAACTACAAATCTATCAGTGATAAGAGCTAATGGGATGGAGAGATGGTTCCAAACACCAGCCCCTGGCTCTTCTCCATGCTCAGCAGAATCCCCAAGGGCCCAAGCCAACATTTCAGTAGCACCACAACACATTCCCAGGGCTTGAGACCTTAATCTTGACACTCCTAATGTCCCTGGTGCTACAAAAGTGCCCTGATTACAAATACGTATCATGAAGACACTGTTGCCCTTCTCCTATGACTCGAGTTCTACCTCAGATCGTGTGGTAACTAGGAGATGCACTGAGTAATCCACATACTGTAGCTCCCTTACTCAGACAGGGAGTGTTATTAACAACACAGGTTTGAACTGCCCATGTCCACTTATATACAGATTTTTTTAATTTAATGTTTATTTTTTTTTAGTAATCTCTACACCCAGTGTGGGGCTCAAACTCTGAAATCAAGAGTCGCATGCTCTTCTAACTGATCCAACACTCCATGGATTTTTAAAAAAATACAGTATGGTACTGTAAATGTATTTTCTCTTCCTTATGATTTTCTTAATAACATCTTTTTTCTAAGCTTACTTTATGGTAAGAATACAGTATATAGGGGTGCCTGGGTGGCTCAGCCGTTAAGCGTCTGCCTTTGGCTCAGGTCATGATCCCAGGGTCCTGGGATCAAGCCCCGCATCGGGCTCTCTGCTCGGCGGGAAGGCTGCTTCTCCCTCTCCCACCCCCCCGCTTGTGTTCCCTCTCTCACTGTGTCTCTATCAAATAAAATCTAAAAAAAAAAAAAAATACAGCATACACAATACATACAATATACAAAATACATGTTAATTGTTTATGTTATCGGTAAGGCCTCCAGTCAACAGTAGGCCATTAGTAGTTAAGTTTTGGGGGGAGTCAAAAGTAATACGCAGATCACTGTCCAGGGGGTTGGTGCCCCTAACCCCTGTATTGTTTTGGGGTCAACTATGTACGGTTTTTGGAGTGATGAACCCATATTTGATTATTGGAAGGGCCAGAACCGAGGCATGATTTAGGAATGGACCACAGGATCTGTGCAAAGGCACTTTCTGAGCACTCACCTGCCCCTGCATGTTCATGATGACCACTGTATTTGATCTGTTACACACCACAAAGTGCTCTGGATTTTTAGGAAGCAGGATCACACTGTTGACAGTGATATCTGTCCCCGCAGTGCTGCCCAGGGATTTAAAGGTATTTGAACATTCTGTGGTCTTCATATTCCAGATCTATAACACAAAAATTTAAGGCATTAACATTTTTGGGGTGTAAGAATTTATAAAGTTTGGGGATTAAAAAAATGAAAATTTGGTAACTAAAAACAAAACTGACAGGAAAAAAGGCTTCTTGATTTTTAGTCCTGTCAAATACCTAGCTTTGCCATGTACATAGTAAGCACTTACCATGTCTGCTGATTAACTGGTATCAACAAAAGTCACAAGGCTATGATCTTTTCTTACAAAATTTTCCTAATGAGCTATGTATGTTCAAAATTTGCCACGCATCAACACTGCTACTGTCAACCAGAAAGCTACCCTTATCTGGATATCAAAATAAAACATGGGCTTTTTAGAATTATATGCTTAGGACTCTATCCTGAGATTCTGATTTGATAGCTCTGGGGTGGGGCATAGACATGTCCATTTTTAAAAAAGCTCCACAAATGATTCCAGTACAGCTTGAACCACTGAAAAGAAGCGACAGTATTGACACACATGAGGATCCATGAAGTAGAAGTCTCTCTTGGACACGTGTATTACCTCTCCCAGCCCAACATCTCTTCTGGTAATAGTCCCCATCCTAATGCTTTTCACCTTGCCCTTCTGGGCTATTATGACCTGCTGGGGTTAAATCAGACATCACAGTTATTGAAATCTGAGATGTGCTTGGAGAAAAATGGACCAAATCTTGAATGGCATTGTCTGGACACCATTCACTTGATGAGGTATACAGACACAAAAGCCTCAAAGGCACGGACTGTGTTGTCTCCTTTGTGCTTTCAACAGAGCTTAGCACAAAACAGATGTTGAATACCTATAAACAGGAGGAAATAACTGCCCCACTAATTCCCCAGTGTTTATTTTCCTAATTTATACTGGTATCATCTGCCCCAATCTGTTCTCTAAAGCCCAATTGCCTTCAGGAGAGAAATGAACTTTTCAGTAAAGAGTTCTAAGGCTCCCAGTGTTTTCTGTCCAAAAAGTCAGTGAGATGCTTTACCTGACTCACTGAAGAACTAAAGGAAAAGACCACAAAACAAAGAGGGATAGACAGGCAACCTCCCACTGGCATTTTACAAGTTTGTAAGGCCCATACACAAAGCACAAAGAGGGCAAATCCCATGACTAAAGTACTAAGAGCTCTGTGTATCTCCCCAACCATCCTGAGGAAGACTTTCCTACCCTCAGGTTCCTGGTTCAATTCCCAAGCCAGAACAAGCAATTTCAGATGGGGGGTCTTTTAGGCATTTGTGTTAAAATGCTTAGGTCTGCCACAAACTACACACATACATAAGGCAATTTAAAAGCAGGTCCAGGGCGCCTGGGTGGCTCAGTCGGTTAGGCAGCTGCTTTCGGCTCTACTCGTGATCCCCGGGTCCTGGGATCAAGTCCTACATCGGGCTTCCTGCTCTGTGGGGAGCCATCTTCCCCCTCTGACTCCCTTTCTCTGTCTCTCATGAATAAATAAATAAAATCTTTTAAAAAAAATTAAATAAAAGCAGGTCCAGAATGTAAATGGGATTGTCTCAAAGATCTCCAGCAATTTTCTATTTGGATTGCTCATCTCTTTTAGGAAATGAGGCCTGCTATTAAAATAATCAGACCTCTTAAGGTGCTGAAGATCCACTATTTGCAGCTCAGAGCTGAGGACAGTAAATGAGTATTTGAGAAAGGGCTTAGTTATACTCTACACCTCTCCTGCCCCTCTACAAATGCTGTTGGGAAGGCCCCCTAAATGTTGGGGGGTCAGGGGTCGGGTGAGACTGTGCAATAAAAAAAAGATCTATTTATCTGGCCACTAAGCCCTTTGTAAACTTGACTATTCTGGGTGAACCATACCTTTATCAAGATAGACTTTAACGACTATAAATGGAGTGTGACTTAATATAGGCCTCCACACCCTTCCTCTTTTCCTACACATGATAAAGTCTATTTTGATTATGTAAGTTTGAAACTGGAGGTCCTTCAGTAGGGATCCACCAAAGAATATTACTACTGTCTCAGACTCTCCTCATTTACAGCTAAAACAGTAAAGTTTACTCCACCACAATCATCACTATTATCACCACTGAAAACTCTTCAAAGGACAAAAATAGAAACCCCAAAATAGACCAGTAGCAAATACTTAACCTTTACAGTGCCATCAGAGGATGCACTAATAATATAATGTCCATCTTGTGTAAAAGTTGCTTCATTAACAAAGGAGGAATGGCCACGAAATTCCTTCAATGTTTTCCCAGATTTTAAACCATGAATTCTATCACAAAAAGAAATTTACAATTAATATTCTATAGAATGCAGGGTGCCCGGGTGGCTCAGTCAGTTAAGTGTCTGCCTTGAGGTCATGAAACCAGGGTCCTGGGATGGAGTCCCACATCAGGATCCCTGCTCAGTGGGAGTCTGCTTCTCCCTTTCACTCTGCCTTTCCTACCCACTCGTGTGTTCTCTCTCTCGCTCATTCTCTCAGAAATAAAATCTTTAAAAAAAAAAGTTTATGAAATAAAAATTTTTTTTTAAAGATTTTATTTATTTATTCATGAGAGACAGAGAGAGAGAGAGAGAGAGAGAAGCAGAGGGAGAAGTAGGCTCCCAAGGAGCAGGGAGCCCGAAGCGGAACTCGATCCCAGGACCCTGGGATCATGACCCGAGCAGAAGGCAGATGCTTAACCATCTGAGCCACCCAGGCGCCCTAGACTGCAATTGGGACCAAATATTCTTTCAATGAGGGGCGCCTGGGTGGCTCAGTCGTTAAGCATACGCCTTCGGCTCAGGTCATGATCCCAGGGTCCTGGGATTGAGCCCCACATCAGGCTCCCTGCTTAGCAGAGAGCCTGCTTCTCCCTCTCCCCCTGCTTGTGTTCCCTCTCTCGCTGTTATCTCTGTCAAATAAATAAATAAAATCTTTAAAAAAAAAAATCTTTCAATGAATTACAGAAGCTCAAGTTATAATATCAGATGAAGAAAGAAGACTATGCAATTATGTATGTAGTAAAATTTTCATTATGCCAAACAAAACAAAAACAAAAGCTTGGCACAAAGACTGGAAGAAGGGGCACCTGGGTGGCTCAGTAGTTAAGCGTCTCCCTTTGGCTCAGGTCGTGATCCCAGGGCCCTGGGATCGAGCCCCACGTCGGGCTCCCTGCTCCGCGGGAAGCCTGCTTCTCCCTCCCCCACACCCCCTGCTTGTGTTCCCTCTCTCGCTGTGTCTCTCTCAAATAAATAAATAAAATCTTAAAAAAAAAAAAAAAAGACTGGAAGAAAATATGCCAATAATACCATAGGCTTCTGTTCAGGGACAGACTTCTAGGTCTTGGCTATATTTGTAATATGTCCTCTATGGTGCTTCTGCTGCAGGTGGGTCAAAAATCACACTTTGAGAAACTTGAAACACTGCTATAATCCCTTTCTAATATCTCTTCTGGGTGGACTCAAATGAACAAAATAATAACAAGGTCTCACATACACTCTTCATATAACACCATCTTGGTGAAAACATAAGGAATCATGAGTACCTCCCTCCAGTGCTTCATTATAGCAAACCCAACTGAGGGAGTTTGGGGACTCTTACTTACCGAATTGTCTGGTCAAAAGAGGCACTAAGGATCTGACTACTATCCTTAGAAAAGCTTAGACAGGTGACACCTTTACTGTGTGCCCTTTCAAATCTCCTTAAACACTGTCCACTCTGAATCTTCCATACCTTTATATATAAAAAAAAAAAAAGT